>NC_058135.1:152834934-152980272 GCF_016433145.1 Gracilinanus agilis
TCTTTCTTTCTTTCTTTCTTTCTTTCTTTCTTTCTTTCTTTCTTTCTTTCTTTCTTTCTTTCTTTCTTTCTTTCTTTCTTCCCCAACTGACTCTAGAATATCAGGACAATTTTTCTTGATAATTTCTTGAAGTACAATGTTTAGATTCTTTTTTTTTTTATCATAGCTTTCAGGTAGTCCTATAATTCTTAAATTTTCTTTCCTCAATCTATTTTTCAGGTCAAGTGTTTTTCCAATCAGAAATTTCACATTTTCTTCTGTTTTTTCTTCTTTTGATTTTCTTTGATTGATTCTTGATGTCTCATGGAGTCATTAGTTTCCATTTGCTCAATTCTAAATTCCAAGAAATTATTTTTGTCAGTGAGCTTCAGTACCTCCTTTTCCATTTGACCAACACTACATTTTAAGAAATTGTTTTCTTTAGTGAATTTTATACCTCCTTTTCCATTGGCTAACTCTGCTTTTTAATAATTTGTTTTCTCCTGTTGTATATCTTTTTAAATTTTGAGTCCTTCCTTCACCAAGTTTTTGAGTCTTATTTCATGACTTTCTTGCATTACTCATATTTCTTATCTCAATTTTTCTTCTAACTTGATTATTTGATTTTTAAAATCCTTTTTTTTTTGCCACTTCCAATTGTTTTTGCGGCTGAATACAGTTCTCCTAGGTTCATGCCATAATTTTCCCTGTCTTCATAACATTTTTTATAATTAAGCTCTTCTTTGTATTTCTTTCTTTCAGTTTATTTTATAACTATTTACTATATATTTAAATTGTGTCCTGTTTCTGGGTTGGGCAAATCACTGTTCCAGACTCCTTCCTGTGAGGCTTTGTGTTTTACTTTTAGCTTGTAAGAGACTCAGAATCTAGCTTTTGGCTTGAACTGATGATGGTGCTTTGCTGTTTACCACTGTTTGCTTATATAGTTGTGAGCCACACTGCTGGCTTATACCAGTTGGGAGTGGTTTATTCAGTCTGAGGCCTCATTTGCAGGTGGTGGTGGTGGGGTTCTTCTGGCTTGCCCTGGGGCTGGAGTCTCACTGGTAGCTGGATAAGGTTGAGGGTCTTTTGCTGTGGGTTGTGCTCTTGCTGCTGGCTTAACCTGAAGGTGATGCCTCCCTGCTGGCCTACTCTAGATTTGGGGCCTCAAGGCTGGTCTTTCCTGGAAGTGTGGCTCCATTCTGCTGTCTCTTGAGGCTTTGCTGCTATGGGGTTGGTATCTCACTGCTGGCCTACATTATGGTGGGCCTTGCTTCTGGCCTACTCTAGGGGCAGGGCCCTGCTGTAGGCCAGTGTCCAGTTGAGACCTCCCACTTAATCTCCATTTTGCCTGGCCTGCTGCTGGCTTGCTTTGGGTTGGGGTTTCTCTGCTACGGGGGCAGAGTCTCCCCATTCCCCGCTTGGGGTACTGGCTGCCCTGGCTCAGGCTGTCTGCTCTGGACTAAACTTCCCTTCTACCTCAGCAACACAAACCTTTTCCTGCTAATTTTCTGAGCTTTTCTGGGTAGGATAAAACTGTTTCATGGCTCCCAAATTCCAAAATTGTTTTAAAGTAGTGTGGAGGAGAATTCAGGAGAGATGAGACAAATTCCCTCCTCCAGAAGCTTAATTTTTCTTGGTAGGCCCTTCAGGGTCAATAGCACACAGAAATTAAGAGAATATTTAGTGTCTTTCCAACCCAGAGGCAGATGCTATATGCCCCAATTCTGGGAGTAAGCTTAGAGTTATATAAATAATATTTTATATTGATTTAATATATTGATGAAGAGTCAAAAACACATAGGAATAATCTGAAAGAAAAGCAGATTTTAGTCATCTTATTTTTCATGAAAATGTGAGCCTCCTATTGACCAACATATCTACATGTTCTTCCATCAAAAAGGATCTTCAATTTAGAATTTGTAAGAAATATAAAATCATGTTTATCTGGAATGGAGTTGGAAGCTAATCTAATCCTAGCCTTTTGTTCTCACAGAAAAGCAAAGTAGCCTGAGTGATGATAAGTAGTTTGTCCAAGGTCACGCAGGTAATAAGGCTTTGGATTTGGATTCAAAATAAGGTCATCTGCCTCCCCAATGGGTGCCCTTTCCATTACCCAGTGCTATAATTATGCCACACTTAAATACATAACATTGGCTTGTGCCAAGAAGCCTCACTGTATGCCCATGGCTCCAGTTTTAGAGAGATGATGCCGCTTTCCATAAACTGAACATTGAGTGATCACAGAAGCAGCAAGCTAATTGCTTTTAGACTAAGAAGCACATACTTAATCCCTGAACCCAAGAATTGCTGTTTGTGCAAGTGTTAAGGCAAGAGGCTGCATAAGCAAATGACTGTGGTGCTCTCCCATATCATTATCACAAATCAGATAGATTACCAAAATACATATTTAAACCAGAGAACAAATTTACATTACTATTTTTTTAACTGCTTAGATATTTTAAACCTCTTCAAAAGACTCAGAGGGCAGAACTCTAAGACATAGCTTTGGGAAAATAATAATTGCTGCAATTGGGGAATTATCTAGCACTTTGAATAAATAAATAAATAAATCGATTACTTCAGGAGTTTAATTTCGCATGCAGAAGAACTTGCAGTACACATCATTAAAAAACACTCTGTGAGAGGAAGATAGGTTTCCAAGGTAGCAATGCTAAGTTAATGCTAAAATGTAGTAATGCTATGTAATGCTAAGTTAATGCTCAAATAAAAATTAAAAATTAAAAAAAATTAAAAGGCTCCAACAATAAAATATATGGTGTCCTGTTTAAAATTCAATCGAGTAGGCTATGAGCTGAAATCCCATGGCATATAAAAACAATTCACCTAAATGACTTACAATTATCTAGCAGTATACACAAAGGCAGCCAGTAATTTTTTTCAGAAACTAAAAAAAAAAAAAAAATCCTTCCTGAAAGTTTCATTTACAGACTTATTATCCCTTGGCATTATAATCTTTGTTGGGAGTATGCTTTGGGGTTTTCTGCCATATTGTTAGTTTTATCCTCTTTCTAGGTTAGATTGTTACCTTTTATTCTTTTGAAGCTCTCACACAGTGCAAAATTTCAAAGAAAAAGGCATCATTTATTCAATGCCTTTTGTAAAGGTTGTCTGTTTGTTATGTTGGGAATAGTTGGCAATTTGTAATCTCTGACCTCTGCAATTACATGAATTCTAAACTAAAGGTTGAAAATATAAATTCCGCAAATGTCCCCCATAGCCTGAGTTCCATGGTAATCAACAAAACAAAAACATTAATGATATTTCACGACTTCTTTATCATATTAGTACACAAATGCTGTGGCATGTACAGAGAAATGGAAATGTTAGCTTTCCAGAATTCTTTTTGAAACAAAGTAGTGACTGAGTGCATGGTAAAACTTTCTTTGATCTCCCATGTAAAACTGAATATTTCCTAGTCAATTCAAAATATTATTCAGCATCCCATATTTGACAGCTTATATATTTTGTAACCACAACATGATGTAACAGTTTCTTGATTTTAATTAAATATGGATGGACTTACCTACATATAAGTAAGCTTTTTAGAACCAGAGAAGCTTATTTGCTAACTTGGCCCCCTATTTAAATTAGTCATTATGTTGAGAAAGATAATGCTCACATGGCTGCTTTTAAATTATTTTTAATAAAAACAGTGCAAAACAAAGGTCTGTGTTTGGTTTTGTAATGTAGCAGGATTCTCTGACAAGGGATTTTTCTCCACGTTGTGAGGTTTCTCCTTTCTGTCTCGGATTATTACCTTTCCTTCTTCATGATATAGCATGGCAATTTTAACTTCTGAGAATTCATATCAACTCAATCTTGCAGAAATATCATTATTATTACTACTATCTCATTCTTCTCATCTTTTTCAAAAGAGTTCAGATTAGAATGGTTCCCATAAAGCACTGTTCCACTAGTTTTTCCTTGCATTTAATATTCTATGAACTACTGTGAAGATGGATAAAATAGCTGCTTTTTAAATAGCATACGGTCTCACAGTATAAACTTATTATCGATAAGCTCAGGGCAAATATCCTTAATATAGCTCTAGAAACAAACAATTCCAAAGATTGGCCAAGTTCACCAATCCTGTTACTTCATGACATTTAATATCCTTGTTCTACCTAGCTTGGAGTGTGAGGATTTGGGGAATTTGGGATTCATTAATAATAACTAATATATATATATAGTACTTTAAAAATCATAAAGGACTTTATGTTACACATAATATATTTACACAGGAGTACTAGGAAGTAGGTACTATCAATATTTCCATTTTATAGATGAGAAAAATGAGGCTGAGAAGTTAAGCAACTTCTGAAGTCATTATAGCTAAGTATCTAAGACAAGATTTCAACTCAGGTCTTACTAATTCCCAAGTTTAGCTCCTCTGTGCACTATTCCATCTAGCTTATTCTAGCAATGTTCTTTTTTTTTTTTTTAATTCATTTTTTAAAAGCCCTTACTTTTAGTCTTAGAATCAATACTGGACATTGGTTCCAAGGCAGAAAAGCAGTAAGGGTTAGGCAATGGGGGTAAATGACTTGCCCAGGGTCACACAGCTAGGACGTGTCTGAGGCCAGATTTAAACCCAGGACGTCCCATCTCTAGGCCTGGCTCTCAATCCACTGAGCCACCCAGCTGCCCCCATTCTAGCACTGTTCTTAAGTCCTTATCTATGTTATATCCATTTAGTTGTAAGCAACAGTATGGTTTGTGATGATTTATCCAGTTCCAGGGCAGCTATTAGTTAAATGTTTCAGAATGTTTAGGAGTCTTTATTTACAGAATGCAGTTTTGCTGTCTATCAATGTATGAAAGATATTAAACTTTTGATGTATGATTTTAGCCTCCAGTTCATGTCTTTCTACATATTAATTAGGCACTTTTACAGCCTTCAGTGATGTGTTACAGAGTTTTCTATAGTTCCTTAAATAAGTTCATCAATCATGAAAGGCTTCAAATGGGCTAGTCCCATGCTAGGTTCTATGGATCCAAAGAAAACGTTAAAATAAAAAGTCTTTGCCATCCAGGAGCTTTTACTCTCTGGAGGGAGATAATAGGTAGGATAGGTTGGGCTTAGAAAAGGTTATTACTATTATTTAGCTTCATGCCCACAGAAATGTCTCCTGACACCTATAAAGACTTAAAAATAATCTAGTATAAATCAGTGAATTTGAGAAATATAAAGGAATCTAATATTAGAGCTATGCATTCTGTGTATACTTTTGTTTTCACCTCCCCAGAAAGATGGTTCTTATATCCCGTCTTTGCCTATTTTCATGGCTACTTCCCACTAGCAAGCTATATACACAACTATTTTGAAAGGATTCTATCTATAGTACTCATCATCCTATCATATTCAGTGTATTGCTATGCTCAGTTGGACATTTAATAAATACCCCTGAACTCTTGTGCTCTGTTTGGATAATTGGAAAAAAAAAAAACTAGACTGTAGAACTCAGTGAATTTGGGCTGAGAGAAAAAAATAGAGATGTAGCTCAGTTTAAAATATGACAACAGAAACAATGTAAAACCGTATGTGTAAAATTTATCATTGATAGTTTCTACCTCTCATCCTTTCTCTACAAATTCTTTACATGTTCCTCTTATAAAAACCACCTGTTACTTCACAACTCGTAAATGATGGCACATAAAGCAATATAAAATTATACTTTGGACAATTCCATCCTTCCTCTCACACTTCTTCCTAAAAACTGTCCCCTTTCTCCAATCTGGAAAATGCTAATTACTACGCCTTTCCCTTTTCCTTTTAATAAACACATATGTTCTTAGTATATAGTTATTTGAGAAAGTTTTAAATTAAATAAGTTAAAATATAATAGTATTTCAGTCTTGGAAGGGATTTCAAATGATGAGACAAAGCAATAAATTCATGAAAGTTCCCTCTATACCATATCCAATAAATTTTCATAATGACTTTGCTGGAAAACCAATAGTAATGGAAAACTCACTACATTCATAGACAATGAAATCCACATTTTGACAGCTTTGATAGGAACAAACTTTTTCTCCCTTTACATTAACTTTAGTTTTCGATCTGCTTTTATTCCTAATTGAGCAATTTTTTTAAAAATAATTTTTATTTTTAGAAAAGTTATTGTGGTTAATGATTCATGTTCTTACTTTCCCCTTCACTCCCTGGCCTCCCCTACCCCCCCATAGCCAATGCACATTTCCACTGGTTTTAACATGTGTCATCGATCAAGACTTATTTCCAAATTGTTGATAGTTGCACTGGTATGGTAGTTTCGAGTCTACATCCCCAATCATGTCCGCCTCAACCCATGTGTTCAAGCAGTTGCTTTTCTTCTGTGTTTCCTCTCCTGCAGTCCTTCCTCTGAATGTGGGTAGTATTCTTTTCCATAAATCCCTCAGAATTGTCCTGGGTCATTGCATTGCTGCTAGTACAGAAGTCCATTACATTTGATTTTACCACAGTGTATCTGTCTCTGTGTACAATGTTCTCCTGGTTCTGCTCCTTTCACTCTGCATCAATTCCTGGAGGTCTTTCCAGTTCACATAGAATTCCTCCAGTTTATTATCCCTTTGTGCACAATAGTATTCCATCACCAGCATACACCATAATTTGTTCAGCCATTCCCCAATTGAAGGGCATACCCTTGTTTTCCAGTTTTTTGCCACTACAAAAAGCGCGGCTATAAATATTTTCATACAAGTCTATTTATGATCTCTTTGGGGGTACAAACCCAACAATGGTATGGCTGGATCAAAGGGAAGGCATTCTTTTATAGCCCTTTGAGCAAAGTTGCAAAGTGCCATCCAGAATGGTTGGATCAGTTCACAATTCCACCAGCAATGCATTAATGTCCCAATTTAGCCACATCCTCTCCAACATTCATTACTCTCCCCTGCTATCATTTTAGCCATTCTGCTAGGTGTGAGGTGATACCTCAGAGTTGTTTTGATTTGCATTTCTCTAATTATTAGAGATTTAGAACACTTTCTCATGTGCTTATTGATAGTTTTTATTTCTTTATCTGAAAATTGCCTATTCATTTCCCTTACCCATTTATTAATTGGGGAATGGCTTGATTTTTTCATACAATTGATTTAACTCCTTGTATATTTGAGTAATTAGACCCCCTTCAGAGTTTTTGGTTATGAAGATTTTTTCCCAATTTGTTGTTTCCCTTCTGTTTTGGTTGCATTGTTTTATTTTGTACAAAAGCTTTTTAATTTAGTATAATCAAAATCATTTATTTTACATTTTGTAATTTTCTCTAACTCTTGCTTGGTTTTGAAATATTTCCTTTCTCAGAGATCTGACAAGTATACTATTCTGTATTCACTTAACTTATTTATAGTTTCCCTCTTTATATTCAAGTCATTCACCCATTCTGAATTTATCTTGGTGTAGGGAGTGAGATGTTGATCTAAACCTAATCTCTCCCATATTGTTTTCCAAATTTCCCAGCAGTTTTTTGTCAATTAGTGGATTTTTGTCCCAAAAGTTGGGCTCTTTGGGTTTATCATAGACTGTCTTGCTGATGTCACTTACCCCAAGTCTATTCCACTGATCCTCCCTTCTGTCTTTTAGCCAGTACCATATTGTATTTTTTTTTAACCCTTGTACTTCGGTGTATTGTCTCATAGGTGGGAGAGTGGTAAGGGTGGGCAATGGGGGTCAAGTGACTTGCCCAGGGTCACACAGCTGGGAAGTGGCTGAGGCCAGGTTTGAACCTAGGACCTCCTGTCTCTAGGCCTGACTCTCACTCCACTGAGCTACCCAGCTGCCCCATACCATATTGTTTTGATGACTGCTGCTTTATAATATAGTTTAATTTCTGGTACTGCTAGGCCACCTTCCTTCACATTTTTTTTCATTATTTCCCTTGATATTCTTGATCTTTTGTTATTCCAGATGAACTTTGTTATAGTTTTTCCTAATTCAGTAAAAAAGTTTTTGGGTAGTTTGACAGGTATGCCACTAAATAGGTAAATTAATTTGGGTAGAATGGTCATTTTTAGTATGTTAACTCATTGTACCCATGAGCAATCAATGTTTTTCCAATTGTTTAGATCTAGTTTTAATTGTTTGGAAAGTGTTTTGTAGTTGTTTTCATATAATTCCTGTGTTTGCTTTGGTAGATAGATTCCTAAGTATTTTATCTTGCCTAGGGTGATTTTAAATGGTGTTTCTCTTTCTACCTCTTGTTGCTATGATGTGTTGGAAATATATAGAAATGCTGATGATTTATGTGCATTTATTTTGTATCCTGCCACTTTACTAAAGTTGTTGATTATTTCTACTAGCTTTTTAGTTGAATCTCTAGGATTTTTTAAGTATACCATCATATCATCTGCAAAGAATGATAGCTTAGTCTCCTCATTGCCTATTTTAATGCCTTCAATTTCTTTTTCTTCTCTAATTGCTACCGCTAGCGTTTCTAGTACAATGTTAAATAATAGAGGTGATAATGGGCATCCTTGTTTCATGCCTGATCTTACTGGGAAGGCTTCTAATTTATCCCCATTGCATATGATGCTTGTTGATGGTTTTTGGTATATACTGTTTATTATTTTTAGGAAAGATTCTTCTATTCCTATACTTTCCAGTGTTTTCAATAGGAATGGGTGCTGTATTTTGTCAAAGGCTTTTTCAGCGCCTATTGAGATAATCATGTGATTTTTGTTTGTTAGCTTGTTGATATGGTAAATTGTGTGGATGGTTTTCCTAATTTTGAACCAACCTTGCATTCCTGGTATAAATCCCACCTGATCATGGTGGATAATTCTCTTGATCACTTGCTGGAGTCTTTTTGCTAGTATTCTATTTAAGATTTTTGCATCTATGTTCATTAGGGAGATTGGTCTGTAGCTTTCTTTCTCTAATTGTGCAATCTTTTACCTTGAGTGTGGCCATATAGCATGCTACAACTTTTTGGAATCACAGGTAATTGTTGGGGGCAGACTGACACCAAAGGTGGATGAGTTAAACCAGGCTGAGCATAACCAACAGGGCTTAAACCCATCACTCAGTTAGGGCAGTGTCTACCACAGGCATATAAAGACTTTCCCAGCAGAATGGGTGAATGAGAACAATTTGTTCCAATGGCTATGAGGGTGGCTGAAGAAGGCACTGTGGGGTGCTTAAAGCTTAGTTGACATCAAAGATGCCTGAAGTTTTGTCTTTCCACTGGACTTTGTTGACTTTGGGTGAGAAAGTAAAGCTGATGATTTTGTGCATCTCTGTCTCACAGCCAATTCTCATGTAAGTCAAGCCATCACTCAGTGATATCTTTGAAAAAAAAGGATCAGCATCAATAGCACTCTTATAACAGAATAATAAAACTCCTTTTCAGCATGGTAGCCCTTTGAGTACTTGAAAATAGCCCACATCATGTCATTTCCCCTTCCAAAAAAAATTCTCTTTAGGCTAAAAATCCTTACCTCCTCCAAAGGGAATTTGACATAGTATGATCCCAAGTTTCTTTATTGTCCTCATTGCCCTGATCTTGACATATTCCAATTTACCAATGTTCTTCCTTAAACATGACATCTACCTGAATTTATAGAAGTGATCCAAGCATGGCAGAGAACATCAATTAATGGATAAGTATTTATTAAGCACTTACTATACCCCAAATGGGGTCACAAAGAATTAAATGTGACAAAAAAAACTGAACAACAACAATAATGGACTAAGTAATCAGATAAAGATAGTGGATAAAAGATGGAAGAAAACATTCCTAGCCCTGAAAGAATTTACATTCAGTTAGGGGAAATCACACATATTAATCAAAATAGACAAGATAAATATAGAGTAGGTGAAAACATAGCATTTTATGAGATTAACTAGCACCTGAGGGAAAAGGAATGTCTTTTTGGGAAAAATCTGAGTTTTAAAAGAAGCTAGAAATTTTAAAACTCAAAAGTCGTTTATGCCCAGAAAAAAAGCTAATACAAAGACAATGAGTTCTAGGCAGGATGTTTCTCTTAATTTAAGATCACTTTAGGTTTTTCATCCACCTTATCTCAGTGTTGACTTAAACTCATAAAAAACTGAGAGGTGCTTTCTCCCTATCTCCCTATTTATCCTGGGTAACAGATCTCTATTAGTAATATTTATATTGTCTTTTCAACTCCAAAGGTCAATTGCTTTGGCAAAGAAAAGAGAAAATAAGAATGAAACTTCTTCTCTTTGGAAGTTAATAGGATATCTCAGTTGAGCAGTGACTATTTCACCTCTTTTATTCCTAGTATAATTTTTTTGTTAGGAAAAAAAAGTCTTTAAAAATTATCCTCACAATGCAAGGATCAAAGCCAACTTCAAGGGACTCATGAGGAAAAAGTCTATCTACCTCTACAGAAGGAACTAATGAAGTCTGAATGCTGATTGAAGCAAACCATTTTTCACTTTATTTCCTTCATAATTATTTTCTTATATGAGTGATATTTGTCTTCTTTCACAATAAAATGAACATGAAAAAAATTTTATTGCGTATTTAACATACATATATAGATATAGGACTGTAAAAATTAAAATTTAGGTTTTATGCTAAATATGAGAATTATAAAGTAATGTTGTGGTCACTGATTTGAAAATATTATAGCTTAAGTCAAAATGACTTTTAGCAACTTTATTTACAAAGAGGTGGAAAGAGTGAAAGTGCAAAGATGTAAGAAGAAGGTAGAAAAGTAATTAGCTTACACACCCTATGTGCTGCTCCAGTATCCAAGTCAGCCCTGGCAGGGCTTGGTAATCTTCAGCCAGAGTTCCACCAACACAGCCTCCTCCAAAGCCAAGACAGGAATCTCAGTCACTCACCTGACACAGGATCCAGGGAAAAGGTCTCCTCCAAACCAGGAAAGGAATCTCTGGAACCAATCTCTTCAGAAGCCAGGAATAGAATGCATCTATTCTAGACCATGCTGGTCTTTTCCTTTTATTCTCCTGTTTTCCACATCACTTCCTGTCACTTCCTGTCATTCCCCCTTCTTCACAGAGAGCAATGGCAATCTTTCCATTTGCCTAGCACTACCCAAGGGGGTGAGGGGACAGTAGCCTTTGGAGGTGTCACTTACTCTAGTAAGCGACTTTGTGAACTCTCTTACTTAGTGTTAAGTAGGGGTGCTTTAAATTCTTGACTTGATTAGTTAAAAATAGGCAAGGGGAGAGTTAATCCTATCTTCACACAACCTATATAGTACTACCAGCCATCTCAAGGTACAGGGAGGAGAAAAATGGAGGAGGGTGATAACATAGATTGTTAAATGTTAAAATATATATATAAATTTTATCTAGATATGATAAGGGAGAACACAACAAAATTTTTTTAATTATCCTTAGCTTTCCTGAAGAGCTCCAGGTCCTTCTAAGATTTTGCAATCTGTCTTTTTATGATAGTGTGCCACATTTTTGTACTTACTATTACCAAACCTTGTTTTTGTTTTCCTTGTACAGCTTTTAAACATCTAAGTTAATCAAGAGATCCCTAGTTACACAAGTTTCCAGTCAAGAAACATGAGTAGTCTTCTATGTAATCTTGAGGTCATTTTACATTTCTTCCCTACATTCATACTATATTCTAACCCAGATTGTTTACTTGCTTTTCCCAGAACAAAGAATTACATTTCTTATTCAACATTTTTTTACACAGCTTTCCTCCATTCCTGGATAACTGACCAGAGACAGTAGAAATATAAGTTCTTTTATTCTGAACTGTATGCCTCTGCACATTCCATTTCAGATCTAATGACTTTTGGTTTCCCTTTTGTACTTTTGACTCTTAATAGATTTAGTCCACTAGATTTAGAATTTATTTTTCTTTACATTAACTAATATCTAGCAGTCTCTTCCCAACCTTTTAAAATCTTTTTTATATTTATCTTAGCTTTTCTCCATTAAGAACTTTCTGAACTCTAATCCTGACATTTGATGTATTAATCAGGTATCCTTCCCAACTGTGTCATCTGCAAAATATACAATGTTATTTCATCATATATCAAATTTATCAATGCCGAGTAGAGATTAACTATATATTCCCTTTAATATTATTTTATTTAGTTTCATATTGGGTAATAGTAATGTTATTTTCTGAAATGTAGAGGTGAAACAGTGTCATATTATAAAGCAGAGAATAAGCATTAAATAGTGCCCCCTAAATGCTAGTCAAGGTGCTAAATGCTTTCTGAAACAAATTCCATTATTTTACTGAATGTGAACTTGGCCAAGTTCCTTTCTGAGCCTCAGATTACAACAGCTATAAAAAAGAGATATATAGCATTATTGTGAGGAAGTGAAACCTTAAATTCCAAATTAGCATGAGTTTTGATAAATGTAGCATAATTTCAAGAAAATAATGTGTATAAATATATGTGAGGAAGATTTAATTGATTATAATGATTTAATGTCTGTGAATTGCTGGTGTGTACTCCAAATACCAATGTAGAAACTCTTTCTTTTACAAATATCAGTCACTGAAATACAATCAGCATAAGCCCTTGGACAAAAGACCAGTCATCTTGCAGATGTTGTCTTCCTTTAGAGCAGTGATTCCCAAAGTGGGCGCCACAGCCCCCTAGTAGGTTCTGCAGTGATCCATGGGGGTGATGATGGCTACAGGTGCATTTATCGTTCCTATTAATTGCTATTAACATTTAAAAAAATTAATATCCAGGGGGCTAAGTAATATTTTTTCTGGAAAGGGGGCGGTAGGCCAAAATAGTTTGGGAACCACTGCTTTAGAGTAACAATATTCTAGAGGTGCGATTTTTAGAGGACTGTGCTATCTTTAAGCTGGAAGGAAAGAAACTTCAATTCCTTATGAGAAACAATGAACCTTACAATCATTTGTGGGGACACTGTGAGGTTTTACATATAAATAAAAGATTAAAGTGTATATTTTTCTGAGTATTTAGGATCACAGAACTTCAAGGAAAAATGGTTCTCACATTTGTTTGATCCAACACCTTCATTTCAGAAATAAATAAACTGAGCTCTAAGGAGAGTTTAGATAATTTGGCTCTAGTCACAAGTTGCAAGTATCACTTATAAAGGATGCTGCTTGGGGAGTCGTAGAAACTAGATTTGAATTTCAATTCAGCAACTCACTCTATGACATGAATCAGTAAGTCATATCTCCTCTTGAGATTCTGGTTTCCTCATCTATAAAATGAAAAATTTGGGGAGAAGACTTTTGGGAAGGAATGGATGGCAAGAAAAGGCATATATTATGTATTGTATGTATGTGCATGTATACCCATACATATAAACTGGATGTAAATGAATATATGTATGCATATACATATGTGTATATATACCTATGTTTGTGTGTATATGTGTATATGTATATATGTATTCAAATGAATTTGTGATCATTTTAGTTTGGGACTGCCTTCTAAAATTAGTGAGGGCACAACTATTCTTGTCTTCCCATTCTATCTAACTCTTATTCATCCTCCAAAATCTTTAGGAGCATGGAGTGGGTTGCTCCGTTTCTCTTGACATTTCACTGCAATCATGCACCTGTTATATACCTCAATCTTTCTATATCAGACAATCAGCTAAATAAGAAGCATTTACTTTGAGCCAAGTAAATCATTGGGAAAGGCCAGAAATAGTGTCTACCTTCAAGAAGCTCCCACTCTAATGGAAAGATGTGCTAAAAACTAGATAAATACTTGATATATGAAGAATAAATGGAAGACAGTCTTGGAGGGCAGAGAAAGTACAGAGAATAAGAATGACCTCCTATAGAAAGGGATTTAATCAGAATTCAGAAGAAAAGCAGGGAAACTAAATGACAGTGTATAAATGGAGATTTTGAACCTTGGACTTCATTCCCCAAAAGTCTCTTAGTATTTCCCAAAATTCCCTTTAATCTCTTCAGTGTCTCCATGTTTGCATGGTCACATTATTGTTTTATAAGTTGTGTAACTCCTCCCTCTTTCTCTCTTCTTCACAAGTGTAGCTGAAGTTAGTTTAGCAGCTTTTCACTCTAGTTTTTATGCTAGTTTATTATTAATAAAATTTTATAAAATATAATAGTTATTAATATTAATTTTCATCTTTACCACAGAAGTCTTTTCATTGTATATGGCTTGATGACATTTAGTACACTATTTTTCTTAGTAATTCCTTTTGGTTATGTGTAGCAAGAATAAGTTCACAGCTACCATGAGTTTCTCTATTGTCTTTGTGTGATATTCACATTTGCTTCCATGGACAGAGCCACATTCTATGACTTGCTGTCTTATAGCAAAGCAGTAGAATGTTAAACACACAGAGAAAATAAACTTTTGTGTTCATAACAACACTGAGGTTTATTAAAAGAGCTCTACAAATATTCAGAATTAAACTCATAGTTCTCTATGTCTGACTCCTTCTGCTTCTGTTTCTCAGTAACTTTCTATCTCTGTTTCTATGTTTCTTTATCTTTAAATATATAAAAATATATGTCTTTATATTCATTTATAGGTCTATGGGATTATATAACTATATATAAAGGAATGTATAGAAAGAATATCAAGTACTTTGATATGTTTTTCATACCTTCCAGTAAATTACACACACACACACACACACACACACACACACACACACACACACACAGAGTAATTTAGAACTCTTAGGATGAATTTCTTTCTCCATTTTTATAGTACAAAAGAAAGTATGCTGGATGTGGACTCAAAGGACTTGGATATGAAGCTTAACTTTACTTTTTACTACTCTATGTGACACTAGGTAAGATATGCCTCCTCTCTAGAACATGGTTTCCTCATTTTTAAACAGAGGGATCACTAAAGGATAAAGTTTAAACATGAAAAAAAACTTGTGAATCCACATAAACATTTCACCAGCTCCTCAAAGATCATGTTTGAGCATGAAAAAATATGTGTCCCCTCCACAATGTGAGGTTAGGGAAATTCCTCCCTGCCACCCACCCCCCAAATAGGGAAAATTTGCATACAATTTTTGCCTCTCATTTCGTACAAGAGAAGAAGAATGAATTTTTTTTCTTTTTCTTTATTTGGGTGGTTTACAGACCCTTATATGCATTTATTGTTATTAATTTTTAAAGATATCTCTACATTTTTAGCCTTTGTGTATCATCTGCTTTTCACAATCTTTAACTTATTATTTTAACCTAAAAAAAAGAATGATAAAAGATTAAAATTACCAATGTGGGAGGGGATGAGAAAAAATAGAGACATTAACACATTGTTGGTGGAACTGTGAACTGATCCAACCCTTCTGGAGAGCAATCTGTAATTATGCTCAGTTATAAACATGTATACCTTTTGATCTAGTGATACCCTTATTTATTAGATTTATTTCCTAAGGTGATCAAGGATAAAGAAAAAGAAATTAGATGTTCTAAAAATCCATAGCAGCTTTTTTTTTTTTTGATGAAAAACTGTAAACTGAAAGAATGTCCAGCAATTGGGGAAAGAAGTAACAAACAAGATGATTACAAAAGAACCAGGGAAGACTTATATAAAGTAATGTAAAATCAAGTGAGCAGAACCTGGAAAATGTTGTACATAATAATAGCAATGATATATGATGACCATCTTCTGAATGACTTAACAATTTTTAGTAAGGTAAAGATCCAGGACAACTCCAAGGGATTCATAAGATAAAAGGATATTCATGGCCATAGAAGAAATAAAGTCTTGAAACATACCATTTTTCACTTTATTAAGGATGTTTTTCTAAATCTTGTTTCACAACAAAAAGGAAATACATGTTATGTGGAAATATATGTACAACATTTATCATGTTACCTGCTTTCTGGAGAAGGGGACAGGGGGAAGAAAAAGGGGGAAAGAAAAAAATGAGATGTAGATTTTGGGATATAATTAATGTGATAATTTGTTTCCCTTGGAGAGGCATATTTATTAATATTTATTACATATTTATAACAAAACATGTTATAGTTATATCACATATATGATGTTATATATTGTAAGGGTTAAATTAGGAGTTCTGACAAAGTAAGAGAGCAGTTTTTAATAACTTGAGTTTTAATAAGAATATAGTAGAGATATAAATTAATATTATCTTTTTAAGCCAGAGAAAAGAAAATTTCTAACAGCTTTTAACAATTAACAAATTAGTTTATAGAGATAGTAAAAAATATATAATAAAATGAATATAGTAAAGGAGGGAAATACAAGAAAGAGGTAGAAATATAAATTTCCTAATATCTAATTAAATATCCTATAACTATCTAAAACTGCCTATATTTACCTATAACTGCCTATAACTACCACTAATAACCAACCCATGAGGTTCCAACCCAATCCACCCAATCAAAACCAATCCAATCAGTGTTTAATCCAACCCCAATTAGGTCTGTCAACAAAGACCAACCACCTCCCAAAAAGTTCAAGAATTAAAAAACCTAAAAACCCAAACGCCAAAAGTCCTCTAAAGACTAAAGTCCTCTTAGTAAGCTCAGGCTTGCCTTTTATATTCCAGCAATCAAATGCCAACCACCAACCCAACTCACTCCCAGCAGCCAACTTCCCCACAACTGCCAACACCTAACTGTCAGCAACAGACTTCCCCCTGACCAGCTAGCTCTAACCTCTAAATCCCCTTTTTACTTCACTTCCTGTCTATCTGGTTTCTACTTCCTTTCACTGTGGGCTGGTTAATCCCTACAAATCTTTATGGAAAGAGGACCTCCAGGTGCCCCGTTACATTAAGAAAAGGAATAAAGAATTCCTTTTTATAATATAAAGATAAATGGTAACTCAAAAAGAAAAAAAAATACATACATTTATGGTATTAAGGATAAATACATTTATATTATACAATACTATACATGTATTTTATGTATTTTAAGTCTTTCAACTTTTTCTTTGTCATCTGCTGGCCTTTGTGTGTTGTCTGTGGCTTCTGTAAAACTTCCAAAAAATTCCCATTTACTTTTTTATGTCAACCTGAAATGTACTATGAAGCCTTTTATGATCTCCCTCAGTACCAATTTTTCCCATCAGAACTTTCACATTATTTGATTTTGCACATGCCTAAAACTCTTGTTAAGTAATCTAGTGGATTGAATTTTGCCTATATGTGCCTTTTCCTCTAAGTATGAAAGGACTGTTTATGTGTTTTGTAAAATGTCTGTTTTCTGTGGCAATGTTTCTAGTTACAATGTTCACTGCACACAGTAGGCAATTAATGCATATTTGTTGAATAACTGAATTGATTCATTTTTCTTTCTTTCTTTTTATGTATAGCTTTTAAAAAATGTGCTTTTGCAGTTCTGAGGCAATTCTAACTTTGAAGAAATCCAATAGTCCTTTCATCTTCTAACCATTTTCTCCCTTATTATTGTGAGGGTTCAAAATGGATAAGCTTTTGCTTTTTAAAATAATGACATCCATATTAGTTTGTAGCTCTAGGGCATAGTGTTAGAAAATTGTCACATTTAAATAACCTTAGTTAAATAAAAAACTAATTAAGGGATCAATTTCGGTTATTCCAATTGTTTTCTCTCCCTTCTTATGACTATAGTTTCAATATTTTTATCCTATTAATATAAATAAAGTCTAGGTCATACATCCTGCATATCCAGATATTTTAATTACTTAAATGCTAGAAATGCCATCGTTAAGATATGCTAGAATGTGAAAATGTTCTACCTTCTGTCATATCCAAAATTAATATCTTTGTAATCCTTATAAATTGGCTTCCTTAGACTGTCAAGCACTCCACTGGGGCCCATTGTAAAGCAGAGGGATTCTGTACATGTAATGTAAGAGCTTATTTTAACAGGGTCCTTGGACATTTGCTTCTAATTGGTCATGCTTAATATATGAAAATCAAAATTAAAGGTTAGCTATCCCTAATGGAATTTCAAAATATTTTCATTATGTCTTCCATAATATGTCTCATTGTGGTCAGCAGCAAATCATGACATTTTATATTGGTACAGTCTTTTTAAATTGACATTTCAGAGTAAGGCAACAAAAAAGATTATCTGCGCAAGTCTCAAGACCACGGACCTAGTTAGTTGTCTTCTGATAGTGTTTTTGTTTTTTTTTTCCTATCAGGTGATAGTGGTTTTTTTTTTCCTATCAGTTAAAGTAGCTATATTCTCATAAACAACAACTACAGCAACAGCAGAACAGTTAGACTGTAGTCTCTAACAAGAAGTTCCCTTTTTGAATTGTCATTCACTGTACAATCACCTCAACTACACAGTTTTCCAGAAAACCGGACATTCAGACTCTATTTTGAGAAATTCCACCTACAAATACTTAAACACATGGTCCCTTCATGGTTTTAGGCTTGCCTTTCTGCCAATATAATGCAAGGTGGCACAGTGAGGAGACTGTGGAATTTAAAGTTAAGTTAATTTTGCTTCAGACACTTATTATCTCTACAACCCTGGGCAAGTCTCTTAACCTCTATTTGCCTTGGTGCCATCATCTAGAAGAGAGATAATAAAAGCACCTACTTCCAAGAACTCTTGTCAGGATCAAATGAAAGAATAATTATAATATCATTTGGAAACCTTTAAGTACTATATAAAGGCTGTTATTATTATTATTAATAATAATAATGATACAAACATAGCATTAACATAATTTCTCTTTTATTTGAAATGGCACTAAAAAAATCCCCACAGAACTATTTGTGTACCTGTTTACATGCTCCTTCTCCTATTAGGTAGATTTATTTTGGCACACATAGGAAAACAGTAGTGAATCATTTCCTCAATAAGCATTTATTGATTTTCTTGGCAAAGATACTAGAGTAACTTGACATTTCTTTTGCCAACTCATTTTACATATAAGAAAACTGAGGGAAATATGATTGTGATTTGTCCAGGGTCACACAGATCTGAACTCAATTAAGAAGAATCTTCTTGACTCTAAACTCAACACACTATTGCACGAACCATCTAGCTGACCTTCAGCATCACTTTCTACCTGGGCTATTTCAATTATCTGCTTAGGGGTCTGTTTGTTCCAAGTCTCTCCTCACGCTAGTTCTTCCTCCATGCAGCCACCAATGTCAGCTTTCTAAAGTGCAGGTCCAGTTCTGTTACCTCTCTATTCAATAAACTCTAAGTGGCTCCCTATGACTCTGTAATCTCTGTTTCATGTTCAAAATCCTTCCCAATCTAGTCCATCCTCTCCATCTTAATCTCTTGCTCCTTAAAGCCAAACTCCCAAACAAAGGTATTTTTTGATCATGTGACAGGATTTTCTCCTGCTATTCCCCATTCCTGGAATGCTCTCTCTCCTAATCTCTGCCTCCTCACTTCTCTTTCTTCCTGCCGGTTCCAACTAAAATCCTACCATCTACAGGAAGTCTATCCCAACCTCCCTTAGTTCTAATGCTTTCATTCTGTTAACTATTTCCTATATAATACTGTATAAATCTTTTTTTCTACTTAATTATTCCCTTTTTGTCTAATTAATTATATTGTAAACTCATAGTAGGCAAAGATTGTGATTTCCTTCTTTTTGCATTCAAATGCTTAGCACAGTGCCTGGCACACATTAGGAACTTAATAAATAATGCTTGATTGGTTAATTAACTGGTGATTCAAATACAAAAGTGGGATCATTTTTTACCTCCAGGAACTTTCCTTTAAATAAGAGGATATGTTATATCTAAAGTAGTTGTTGTCAAAGAATGAAGTGTTGGTCTAGATCAGGGGTCGGCAACATATGGCTCTTTCTGCAGGAGCCATAAAGTCAATTCTTTTTCAGGCGCTGTTACAGGAGCGGCACTGTGAGCACTGTATGGCTCTCACGAAATTACATTTTAAAAAATGTGGCGTTTATGGCTCTCACGACCAAAAAGGTTGCTGACCCCTGATCTAGATAGTCAGTCCAAGGATTGTGAGTGAAGCCTTAGGACCCTATTCCAGTCATTATCTTTGCTGTAGTTATAATATTATTGATTTGATTTTTGTATGTAGAAGAAGAAAAAGTGGTGGATGCAGGTAGAGGAAGAGTCATCAGGGCAGTTAGCAAATGGCTATCTGGTGTCCCGATGGTTTACTGAATGAAAATATGAAATATGTTCTGGGACTAGATAATGGATTGATAAGAATTTTTCAAACTCTAACCCATCAATCAGAACAGATAACTCCTGGGATTGAGATCCCCCTAAATTTTAGTGAATTGTGTTTTCTGAAGTTCTAGGTCTCTGAGATTATTGTTTCTGGTGGAGATAAAAGGAGCAAAGGGAGGAAGATGCCAATGTAACCTTATGGAGTAGGACCTGCATAAATGATTACTTGAGTCAGTCAAATAATAGAGCTACACAGTGTCATGACTAGAGCAAGGCAATTGAAACTTCGTCCTCAGGGTAGCAACATTGAGATGAGATGGGGTGGAGGCTGGGCACAATAACTTTCTCCTATCTAAAGTGGTTTGTAGATGAGCACCCCTTAGCATTTTCTGTCCAGGTTTTACTCTGACCTGTGCCAGGTGACATAATGTAATTTCCTCACCCAGCCCATCTTTTGGATCCTATTTCCATGTTATCTATTTTCAAAGTCTACTTAGGACTCAGAGCACTAAGGATACAAATAGAAAATTAAGAGTGTCTCTATTCTCAAGGTGATCACATTACAGCAAGGGAAGCAACTGTCAGCAATGTCCCAAGGTCTCAGGGTACATTTCATCTTTAATAGTCTTTTTACTAATAACAATCAGTTTCTGATCTTGAACATTTGCTAGTGCAAGGATATGGTGGTAAGAATTTTCTTTCTTTGATCTTCAATAAAAAAATTTCCTGTAGCAACTGCAAAAACAGTTGCCAGGCTACATCTCCTCAGAGATTGCTTCCCAGAATGATGGCTATAGGTACTGAACTTGGAGCATTGCTATTTCTAAGGCTGATGGACTCAGCATCCAAGGGATATGATGGTCAATATTCTGGTTTAACCTGCATGCCATGTGCTGCTTCTTGCCTCTCCCTCAGGGTGCCTTGCTGCTTTAGCTATCTTGGTTCACCTGCCATGTGAGTGACACTTGTTGTATATGGATGATCCCTTTTACACTGATTTTCTTCCCTTGAGGATAGCTAACAGAATTATGCTGGAAGCAGGACCATTAGTCTGGAGATGCTGCCATGTTAGGGCTGTGTGTGTGTGTGTGTGTGTGTGTGTGTGTGTGTGTGTGTGTGTACAACCATACAAACCTTGGTAAACCAAAGACATTATATGCAAACTATTGTTAACATTTTATTTTCTTCTGTGTGAGAATTTTTTAAGTTACAAATTATAAAGAGGCAGAATAACAAAGTAGATAAGAAACAAAGTTCTGGATTGTTGAACTCAACTTGCCCAAGGTGACCCAGATATGAAGTGGAAGAACAAATATTGAACTCATGCCCTTTGACTACTAATTCAGTTCTCTTGCTAGTACATTATTCACGCAAGCCCTAGAGAACTACTAGAACTCTACAGGATGTAATCTGTCATGACCCCAAGCCATTGTGACTTCTACCTCTATAAATAAGTCACCAATTCTTGCTTTTGTGTGTGTGTGTGTGTGTGTGTGTGTGTTTTAACCCTTAACTTCTGTGTATTGACTCATAAGTGGGAAGAGTGGTAAGGGTGGGCAATGAGAGTCAAGTGACCTGCCCAGGGTCACACAGCTGGGAAGTGTCTGAGGCTGGATTTGAACTTAGGACCTCCTGTCTCTAGGTCTGACTCTCAATCTACTGAGCTACCTAGCTACCCCAAGTCACCAATTCTTATAGAAAGAAAGAAATAAAATAATTTCCACTGGCCCTATTGTAGATTCTGGGAGATTCTGAAAGGGTACACAAAAAGGGAAATAAGTAATTTTATAATGCTATTTATTTATGTATTATTTATTAAATTACACATCAAAGAAATATATCATTTATTATAATTTGAATTTTCTATGTGTTTCATTATATTTATAATGCTTTGTTGCTATTTGAAATGTGCTAATACATATTGTGTGAATCATATTTAACAAGAATGCTTGCTCATGCTCAATGATGGAAAGCTTAATATCCTTTTTTGTTTTATTTTTGGAAGTAAAAGATATTACACTAATGTAATATCTCCTAAATCTAGAAAATATTATAAAGGAGATGGGAAGATAGAAGCAAAATTAATGATGATGGTAATAATCACTATAAATTTCTGAAATGTTATCCTTAAAGAGTCTATCTTTAAAAACAGAGGGAAAATGCAAATCAATGAATCAATCAATTAAGTACATTATATACCATGTATTGCGTTAAGCACAGCCCAACACAGAAGCAGTACCTGCCCTCAGAGAACATAAAATCTGCTTGGGGAGGTAACATATATAAAAATAAAATATATATCATAACATTCAGAATAAAATTATTTTAACCTTAGAAGCAAAGGTACTAGTATTTCAGGCAACCAGTAGGGATCTTCTCCAGAAGGTTGCATTTGAGTTATGTATTGAGAAAAAACAGGAATTCTAAGAGGTAAAGGTTAGCTGGGAAAGCATTTCACATTTGGAGAATGGATTATGCAAAGGCAGGGAGAAAAGAGATGGAATATCATTTGTGATGAAAAGTAAATAGGTCAGTATGTTTGGAGGACAGGGCAAGAGTATATAGAGAGGGATAATGTAGAAGAAGGCTGGGAAAATTGGAAGGGGTCAAATTTTAAAGAGCTTTAACTGCCAAACAAAGAAATTTAAACTTGAGTCTAAAATAGAAAATGGTGGCTGGGATTGACTGAGTAGGGAGATATTATTGTCAAATCTGAGTTTTAGGGAAATTATTCTGACATCTTTTTGATGAGAGTGGGAAGGGATTTTAGACAGGGAGAGCAACTATAAGCCTCTTGTAATAGACTGGGTGAAAGGTGAGAAAAATCCACAACAGGTGAGCTATATAAGCATGGAGAAAAGTAATGGCAAGGAGAAAAGGAGGTGGAAGCAGTAAGATTTGGCAATATATTGGATACATGGGATGAGTGAGAGTGATGTGTCAAAATCAAAATGGAATTATGAATGTGGGAATCACATGAGAAGGATGCGTTTGTGGGGACAGATTAACATTCTTTTTTGGACATGTTTTTGAGGTGTTTATAAAAACAGTTCCAAATCTCCAATAGGCAGTAAACGATATGGGACTGGAGCTCAGAAGAAAGATTAAGATTAGATGTACACATCTGTCAATCATCAGCAAAAGGATGTAATATACGGGAACTAATAGGATTCTCCAGATAAGATAATGTAGAAAGAAAAAAATGACCTAAGAAATGGTAGAAACTTTTTAACATATCACCAAAGCTATTAAGCACCTACTAAATACCTAAAAAAGACAAAAGCAAATGCCCATAATTATATTTTAAGAACTCACCATCTTTCATAAACTAAAATATGATAAAATCTTGTATTATAAATACTAACTCCAAACTAACCTTAAGAATTCAATAAAATATTAGGCCTGGGATAGTTTCACAGATAAAACCATTACACATGATTTCCTTAGATAAGTTCATCCAGAAAATTTAAGAACAAAGTTTTTTAATAGGTTCATTCTGCCAAATACTCATAATTGCTGTGATACATAGCACGAAAAACTCTCTTACAGAAGAAAATTTTATAATTAAAAAACTAATTAAAAATAAGATGAATGGATATATCATCATCATCATCATCATATCTATGACTAGTTAAATTCTAATTTTTTTCAGAGTATAGAAAAAGTTTACATCACGTTAGAATCTTAAATATAAAAGAATCATAACAATAAAGTGATATCTCAGAATTGTTTATATCTCAACTCAATCAGAAATAAAAGAAAATGAGAATAGTAATTCAAATGAAATATGTGAACACTGTTAGATGACTTATAGAACTTAATTCAGAGCTGTGTTTCATAATTTAGTGAATGACTGAAACAATGAGCATGTTCACCCTCTTTCATTGCCATGAATATTTTAACTTTTCCACAGAGGTAAACATAATTGACCGGTATACAATGTTGGTCTCATGGGATATGTAACAAATTGAGGATGCAGAGTTTTAGATTCTGCTTTCTTTTCTATTATAGTTAAAGAAAACTGTCACCAATGGATTCATTCTTTGACTGATTTCAGGAGTAGCACTGATCATTACAGCTGGACTCGTCTTTTGGAAATATTCAGAAATGATTTAAATAACCAATAACAACATGCTGGCTCTACTAGTCCATTTCCTATGTGTGTTTGCGTTTTAATAGAGTGACCATTTACAGAATTATTGAGAAATAAATCTAATTTTGTCACTTAAGTTACTGAAACTGATTGCAAATGACTTGAGCACCATTTGGATATGGCATATAGAGAGAACATAATTTCTCCCAATGATGTGAAGCAAAGTGAAAATTGCAAATTGCAAACTCATAATTGGATCACTGCATTCCATAGTCATTAGGAAAAGGTCATTAAAATTCTAAAAGCAATTGAAGAAACTTTTATTTTATTTTTTTAAGTAAACACTATTTACAAGGCAATATGCTACAACCTAACTATATAAAGACAAAAACAAAACCAAAAAAATTCCTGACTTCATGGAATTTAGATTCTAGTTTTTTAAAGACTTGGGCAGTATAGGATACATTAATTAGCCAATCGCTAAATAAATAAAGGGATATTTAGACAGTACAGTGGATAAAGCACTGGGCCAGGAGTCAGGAAGACTCATCTTCCCAAGTTCAAATCTGGCCTCAAGATATTTACTAGTCATGTGAACCTGGGGGAGTCACTTAACCTTCTTTCCCTCAGTTCCTTCATCTGTAAAACCAGGGTGAAGGAAATGGTAAATCACTCCAGTATCTTTGCCAAGAGATCCCCAAATGGAATCACAAAAAGTTGGACAAGACTGAACAACAAACAACTAAATAAGTCATTTGTGAATCAATACCCAAGTGTGGCTTTTTTTAGTCATACAAAAGTGTGAAAAGGTAAAAGGTGTGTGTGTGTGTGTGTGTGTGTGTGTGTGTGTGTGTGTGTGTGTATTTTAAGTCTGATCACGAAGGGATGTTTATTTTTTTGTTTTCTTTTTCTTCCAGACAGAAAAACTCCAACTATCTAGTGTTATGATATAGAGGGGTTGTAATCAGCTTTGATGGAGGGAACAATAATACTTTTGAGAACTTGAATCTCTGAAGTCCTGTGTTCAAATGGGTCTTCCAGGAATTTTCTTAAATGTGATAGGTTTTTAGATGGCAGAGTTAGTATATTTGTGTTTGTGTCTCCAATATCTAGCACAATGGCTCTTAAACAGTAGGTGCTTAGAAAATATCTGTTTAATTGAATTGATCTTGTGTTCTAAGCTCAAAGGCTGCACCTTAGATGACTAAATGCAAATATGCTAACAGGTAGGATGTAAGTTTTATGATTCCCATTTACTTTCTTATATTTACTTGTGAAGAAGGCATGGACTTAACATTGGGGAAAAAAAATAAAATGTGTCCTGAGAGTTTTATGTTGTTAAGTACGTGTTAGCTTTGTTGATAATATAAGGATAAATGTGTAGATTAATAGAATTTTTATTTTTGGTTTAAGATGATGGATTTAAATTATTTTAAAAGGAATTAATGGAAAGATAAAAGGACATCTGCCACTTTATAAAGAACAACAGAAACCAAAAAAAAGTCAGTAATTTCTTTCAGGCAAATAAATATATGTGGCCACCAGATGGAGCTGGAGTTACATTTTCAACTGAGTTTGCATGTAAATGGTCATGAGTAATGTTTTCAAAATATATGTGTATTTATGCCATATAAACAATCGTGCAACAATCATGTACAATTTGCCATTTCACGATGATATAAATTCTAATTGTTAAACAAATTAGATCTGTATTATATCTGTAAAACTCATTAAGCTCTATCCTTACCAGGTATATTACAATTTCCATAGTAATTGATCCACTTTACAAGAAACAGAAAAACAGAAAAGGCCAGACTCTTTACTTGAATAGTTCTCAATTCCCCAAAGAAATACATAACTTGAGCATCTGTCCTACATACTTACAGGGGGGAAAACAAAGAAAAAAGAAGGAAAGGAGTTGAAAGGGGAGAGGAAAAAAGGAAAATAAAGAGGAAGGGAGTGAGGAAAAGGCATAAAAGGAAGCAAGAGAGAGTAGTGAGGGTTAAGAGAGAAAGGGAGAAGAGAAAGAAAAGGGGAAAAGAGAAGAAACTATTGTCTCCTCTCTTTACTCAGGGAAAGAGAGAGTACTCCAGTGCGATGGAAGATATTGATTTAAAAAATAAAAGTTAAGATCATGAATCACAATCCATTAGCATATTTGATTTGAAGAAAAACGCACTCTTCTATATTTGCTTACAATTTTATTCTTCATATGACATGAGTTTAGTCATTTTTATGATTGTGAATATTATCCAATTTTTCTATAACTTTGTTGACCTCTTTCTAAAAATTATTAAGCAATATCAAACATTAATGGTTAGAATGATGGAGCTATTTAATTTCTTCTTTGTTTTGGAATTGAAGATTTAAATCATGATATTTAAAGTGAGAGGTATAAACATATCACGTTGTTCTTTATTATTCATTCAACTACATTTACCTCTTTCCTGTTCCATGTTAGATAATTGAGAAAAATTAAAAATAGCATCTTTATTAAGCAACCCCTTAGAAAATTCTCCCTGATTCCCTACAGACTCTCAAGATTACATACCCTCAAACAACAATGTTTGATGAACCTTGGAAAATGTCTTAGAGGGTGCCATGGCTAATAGCTAATAACACAAACCAGTTTCCAGATGACAGACAATTTACTAACTATTAAATAGCAGGTACTCATTATCCAATTTGTACATTTTCAGAAGAAGACCTAATGGCAATGTCCAAGGACAAAATCGGAACTAGATTTCATTTTTAATTATTAAATAACGTGGAGGCCTGAGATATTGTATGTTGATTTATTTTATTTTTAAACATTAATTGGGAGAGACTATGCTTTCCAGCATTTAAACAAATTTAGTACTCTTGAAATATTCTAGAAAATTCCCTGGAAATTAATGATCTAAATTCTTTCCAAAATCTATTTAAAATTCTCCAAAACAAAGCAATGCCGTAATTTCTTCTCAATCAATAGGTGAATATATCTTATATCTACATATATGGAAAGAAAAATATATAATATGTACATATGTATGTATGTGTGAGATAGACACAAAAAGAAACAGAAGTTATAGAGACAGAGACAAAAAAAGAGAAAGGATGACAGAATCAGAGAAGAAAAGGAATAGAGACAGATTATTGTAATGATTTCTCATCTTGTCTTGCTCAATAGGCTTTAAAAAATTAGTGGCATGACACATTTCAAAAGAGATGCTTCAAATAATACAATACAAAAATATATTTATAATTTTCTGTATAAAACTACTACATTTCCTTTTTAGGAAGTTTGCCAAGTAGTCCCTGGACTGCTTTTAAGTAATTATTATAATCATTCAGTACTGAGAGATATAAAGAATCATACTACTTGGAAACAAAACACAACCTTTTTCTGTTATAAGACAAGTAGCAAAGCTCTTTTCACCAGTTTTTTTCTGTAATTTGGTAAGCCACTTCTAGGACATTGTCTCAGGAATAGGGAGGTTAAATGATTTGCCCCATATAAATTGAAATTAACAGAGGTGCGGTTTGAATTCACTTCTCGAGTATAAGTCCAGCACAGTCACTTCAAGAGTATATTGTTACTACTGTACAAAAGATAGCATGATTGATTGATTAGAGTAATTATTCATGGTCCAAATGTGTCACAAGCAGCCATCATGGATAGAGATGGAAGTACTTCACTTTGTTTTTTAACCTTTATTCTTCAGAAAGACTAAATAGCATAGTTAAGAAAATGCTGAATTTTGAACCAGGAAAATCTGAATTCAAGTCCTGTCTCTATCATATACTGACTCTGTGACTTTGGACAATTCTCTTAACCTCTCTGTGTCTCAGATATCATCTATGAGAGAGGATAATGGGTTCTTAGACAATGAATATCTGTATTTATGTTTTCTATGTGTAAAAATTAATAGATGGAAACTAAAAAATAATGCATGATAGCCTTAGATTGTAACAGCAGGTCTACTCGGGCTATAAGCAAGCACATTATTCATCATAATATATTTGCATATTTTAGCTCAACAGAAGTAGGAAGAGAGAGAAACTTTTAAGTCAAAACAATTAGCTACTTAGCTAAGAAAGGCACAAACCAGCAAGTGTGAAAAGGCAGCTTATTTCTGTGTTAGGATGGTGCTCAGCATGACTCATAGAAGTGATCTGCACTATGGGATACCTAGTAGAGAAAGGGAAAGATTGAACAAGAATGAAAAGAGGGCAAAATGGATAATCGGATTACATAGTGTGACTCTTATCAGTTTCAAATTCCAAAATTTGAAAGTTTAAGAAAATAAAGGACAATAAATGAATATGTATGGGGTCATGGGCCATCTTGTATTATTGGTGCCACAACTTTACTCCATTAATATAGACAGTAGAAATTTGACTCTTTTATGGATGAATCCAGAACTTGAGAAAGAAAAGAAACCATGATTTGCTTCCTCACCCCTTGAATGCCAGTCCTAGTCCCCCCGCTGTGACTTGCCTTATTCTCAGGAAAGAACGAGCATCCATGATGTTTCCAACACTAAGTAGCTACTATTTACACATAACAGGTTTAGTGGCATCATAAAAATCCCAACCAAATAAAGCTAAAGGTCAGCAATAAACTGGCTAAATCTTTTTTGCCTTTTAAAAATATGGGTGTCCAGCATATATCCCAAAGCTCTGAGGTTGGAAATTAGCTGCTGAGCATGCACACCAGTTAATTTTCATAGCCATCTGAATATGATGCATCAGCAACATAATAAACCATACCCTTGCATAATAAAACCTGCTATAATGCAAATCATTGGGAGGTAATGTTGTATAAAGGGAAAGGAGCTAAATGCCCAGGCTATCTAAAATATGTATAAACATTAAGATCATGGGAGGAAAAAGAAACCAAAAAAAAATACACATATATATGTATACATAAAGGTATCCTTTAAAAAGGATATTTTTGAAAAAAATGAAAATTTCATACAGTTCTGAAACTAAGCTGACCATGTTTAGGAGGCATAACATAAATATAAAACGATCAAATATATCTGAGATTAGAGGAATTGAGTTGTGTCACATGGTTGTTTCCTAGGTAACTACCAGAGAGGAATGGAAACATCTCAAAACAATCAGGAACCTATACTGCAAAGCTCACATGCTCTCCCTTCAAAGATACTTTTTATTTCTTTAGATCATGATAAAACTAGAAATGCAAAGTTTAATTTATACAAAATCCTGAGGTAATAGGAAATGAGGATGAAAATATTTATGCTGAGATAAAGCCTGAGGAAAATGCACTGGAAGTCAGGCAAAAGTATTTCAAAATACATAAGACTGTGTATTCAGAGCTGCTTAAACAAAACCTGTCCAACTAGTTCAATTTCCATAAGGAAACTGAGATTTTTAAAGGTGAAATGTCTTGTCTATGTTCAGAGAAATAGTAGGTTGTAGGGGGAGGTTTGTAATCTGGGTTATCAGACTTCCAATCCAGTAGTCATTTCATTATATCAGCCAGTCTGTTGTTAAATGGTTGGAACTTACTAAAATGAAACCCTCTGCTCTCCCCAAAGCCTCAGAGTATTTTTCCATGACTGGAGGATAGTTGAAATGATTTTATGTAAGATAAAAATCTGATAAGTTCTTTCGGTTATGGATATTTCTGCTTAATTAGAAAATAAAAGTAAAAAAAATATCCTATCAGGGAAACAGTGTGTGAATGTATGTTTGTGTGAGTGTATGAGTGTGTGAATGTGTGTGTGTGTGTGTGTGTGTGTGTGTGTGTGTGTGTGTGTGTGTGTAATTCCCAGTCAGAGAAAGCAGTTTAAATTCTGTATACTCTAGGAAAATTCAGAGAATAGAGCTTTTTGCTTTTGTTAGTTACAAAACAAGTAGATTGCAAGCAGAAAGCTCTTTCCATATCTTTATAAGCTGCATCCCTGTCTTTGTCCTTTGGTGTAGAGGCTTCTGGGTGTGATAACAATACATTCCTCAACATACACACACACACACACACACATCCCAGAACCAAGAGTTCTTAAAATTCCAGTGGATTGGGATTTACCCAAGATAAAGAGAGACACAAATAAAGAGAAAAGGTTTGGGGTAAAGATTCAACAACAGCAGATTGTTTTTCTAGAGAAAATCTTAAATGTTTCATCACCACAAGTGAGAATTTCATTTTAGAAAGCTCCATCAGAAACAAACACAAATGTTTGCAGAATTTTTCCTTGTGTAAATGTGCTTCTATGAAAACAGTTATACTCAAGTAAAGTAGAGTGACTGCATACAATTATCACTTCCTATTGTACCATGCATATAATTAAGCCTATTGTGATAGTCAGAGACATAGTTGTACATAGATAGGATATAACAGTATAACTTAATTCCTGACCAAAATTATTCTTGTTTTATAGATAGACATTATTTTTCTTTCCATATTATTCATTTTTATAAGAGAATAATCTTATAAAACACAATCTCTAAAACATATACCAAAATAAACAAGTGATAAATCATATGCTTCCATCTGTATTCTTCCTCCAACAGTTCTTTCTCGGGAGGTAGATAGCATTCTTTTTCATAAGTCCCTCAGAAATTGTCCTGGATCATTGTATTGCTATTAGTAGCAAAGTCTATTGCATTTAATCATTCCACAATATTGCTGCTACTGTGTATTGTGTTTTCCTGGTTCTCCTTATTTCACTCTGCATCAGTTCATGTAGGTGTTTCCAACTTTCTCTGAAATCATCCTATTCATCTTTCCTTATAGCACAATAATTTTCCATCACCGTCACATGCCACAGTTTGTTCAGCCATTCCCCAATTGAAGGACATCTCTTTCATTTCCAATTCTTTGCCAACACAAAGAGAGTAGCCATAATATTTTTGTACAAACAGCTCTTTTCCTGTTTTTCAAAGTAATTCTTTATTAAATTGAAAATGCTATTTTATAAGTTTAAAGAACTTAATGACAAATATTAATTCTATAATTCAAATATTTAGTAAACACTAGAATTCCCTTCAATTTCTAAAGTTATATAGAAAGTAAAAACCTTAGCATTTCTAGATTTAAACTTATTTAAAAGTTTTAAGTCAAAATAAACACGTTTTATTTCATTTCAACCTCATTTCAAGAAGTAATATAATAATGGCTCATAAACTTCTTTGGCAGTCTAATTAATACTATGTACCCTTTCTCAAAGTTATACTTCTAGTAAACCAATTAACATTTGTTAGACATCTACTATATAACAGGCACTAGGAATACAAAATAGTTAAAAACAAAACAAAATCTAGTCTCTGTTTTTGAGGAGCCCCAGTCCAACTAGGGAGAGAATATGAAAAAAAGAAAAAAAGGGAAAAAATGTGCAAACAAGCTATATACAAGATGAATTGGGAGTTAGGAGTAATCATTTGAAGAAAGGTATTAGGATTTAGGGAGATCACAGGGATGTGGGTTTGGGTGGAAAAGCATAGGAAATGGTTAAAATTATGCATACTTCTTTCACATGACAAACACAGAAATATGTATTATAAAATAACATATGTACAACATATATCATATGCTTTCATGAAGAGAAGGAAAGAGTGGGTAGGAGAGAAAGAACATGGATAGCAAAATATCTGAAAATAAATATTGAAAAATTGTTTAGACATGTAATCTGGAAAAATAAACATATTATAATAATAATTTTTAAAAAATGATACATAAAGTCAGGGAAATACCTGTCATGTTTTGTATGAGGAAAAGCAAGGAGACTAATGTCACTGGATCAACAGTGGATGAGAAGGAATAAGGTAGAAGCCTGGAAAAGTAAGAGGGGACCAGATTATAGAAGATATTGAAAGCATAAAAGAGGATTTTATGTTTGATCCTGGAGAGAAAAGGAAATCACTGGATTTTATTGAGTGTAGAAGGGTAAAAGTTGACATGATCAGGTTTCCCATTTAGGAAGATCATTTTGACAGATGAGTTAAGGTTTATTTGCAGTGATGACAGACTAAAGGCAGGGAGACCAAACAGAAAATAATTTCAATAATAACACATGAGATGATGAGGACCCAGAACCAAGCTGGTGGTGGTATCAGAGAAGAGAAGGAGGAATATAAGAAAGATGTTAAGAAGAGAGAATTGACAAGCTTTAGCAACAATATGGGTTGTAGGGAGAGTGAATAGTTGAGTATGACACTGAGGTTTTAATCCAGAGTAACTAGGATGATTTTACCCTTGACTGTGATAGGAAAATTAGAAAAAGTAGAGGGTATGCAATTTTAAATGCACAAAATATACATAGTATTACAAAGAATAACAATTATATTGAGATTTGGTTTGCAAAATTTCAAGTAAAAATTCTATAAACTTTAAGTTAAGATCACTTCCCCAATAAAGCATAATAATGTTAGGAGTTATAGTGTTTTCTTACTTATTATTTGAACTTTAAGGTGACTGAAGATCTATTCAGATGAAGCTTCTGCTAGTTATGGAAGTGACCTTAGAGAATGGCATTCAGAAGCCCTGGTTTCAGAATATGCAATGAACACTTTTACTCAATGACAATGAGAAAGATATTTAATTGTCTAATGCTTCAACTCTTCTCAGCTGTTAAATGAGAATAGTAATATTTGCCTGTCTGTCACACAGTGCTAGTTTCTCACAAAATTGTAAAGCTGATGAAATCTACATTTGTTATCTCTTTGTTTTGTCTTTACATCCCTAGAAACTAGCACAGGGCTTAGCACACAAATAAAACTTAATATGTAGTATAATGATTTATTTATTAATTTTCCTCTCCATATTTTTCAAAAAATTTCCAAGTCCTCCTGCTGCCTCATAACTATCCACAGTTACCATTGTGGCTTGGTAGACCTTCCCCCATCCCTCGCATTTCCCACCAATTAAGAATTTCATAACACCTGCCTTAATTTCTTAAAGTCTTGAAAAGAAAGAACTTGGATATTCACCTAATTTCATTTATGCTAAAAAGTAGATGGAAAATAATGATATAATATGTTCCAAGAATCTGCTCCTATCTACAGCTGGAGTTATACATAGAAGATAAATATTAGATAAGTTATTCTTTTTCAATTATAGATATTTCGGTAACTGCCTTTGTCCAAACAAAAGAAGCATTCAAAAATGAGAAGGTGTTAACTGCATAAAGAACACCATAAACCCTTGTTGATAAAGGACACAGAAATAGAAGTTATTGATCCAACCATCTACAATGAAAACACAAAGTTGAATGAAAAATGGATATTGCCCATATGTTCAGAGTTTATCTGTCATTATGCGCTGATATTTGATCAGGGGAGACAGATGAACCCTGAACTGGGTCCAGACTTCAGTAAGTTGAGGTCAGGCTAAATCAATTTTGGAAATATCATAATACTTTCAATACTATGTACCTTAGAGGGTTGTTATGAGCAAATTGTTTTAGACATTTTGAAGTGCAATATAACTGTGACTGTTTCTATTGTAGTTATAAATGATCACAAACTTCTAACATGCTGCAGTGGTTCATTACTTTATCACCAATATTTTCCCAGAGATACCATATAGCTACAAATCATGGAATATAACACTCTTAGAAGAGTCAGAATTACATCACCAAAAGGATAATGATAAAATATATTGTGGATATAAATAGATGGTAGCACATCACAATGATGACTATCACCCATGAAGTACTGTAAAATGGTATTGAGAAAAGACATGGTAGAAGAAGAGAAGAGATGGCATACAATCCAAGTGGAACGCTGGTAACCTGCCATTTTAACAGACCAAGGAGAAAGTCTCCAGTGCACTTGGTATATGCTTTAAACAAATTTATGATAATAGATGACAACTATATTGCTCTTTGCTTATCTTAGTGATTTAAGCCTCAAAACAACCCCAAATGATGTAGATATTAAAGGTGTTATTATTCCTATTTTACAGATGCAGGAATTGAGATGGAGAAATATTAAATGATTTGCCTATATTATTAGGATTCAAACCTATCTCTTCAAGAATCTCACTATAATCTCTATCTATTATGACATGCTTAATGTGGATGAATCATGCAGAATGAAACAGCTTATGGGGAATGCTCACATTTTAAATTCATGGATCCGTCAAATTTTCAAATGTTCCGGGATCACATTTTTATAGTCTTTAATTTCTTAAAATAACAGAGGATGGATTTCAGGCACTCAAGGAGATAAAATTGGAATGTACTTTTTCAGGTGAGTAGAAATTTGAGGGCCTTTTTTCACATCTACATTTAGCGTTGATCATATTATAATTTCTTAAGGACCTTGATTCATGTACAATCCATATCAATGTGCACAGGGTAGTTCTGGATGTCCTTATATCATTCTGTGCAGAAGGAGATCACCATGGTTTCCCCCATTTATTGGGCTTATAAATACTATATGCTAGGGAAATTTTCACAAAAATGTATTGCCTTCAAAAAAGCCATGTCTCAGGGGCAGAATGAGGGGAAATTAGCTGTACACATAATAGGCTAATATTATGATGCTAATATGTCTATGTCACAAGGTTGCCATTAAAAGAACTTGGGGATTCAGCTGAGAGCATTGAATACTGGTAGGAGGAATGAAGAAAGAGGAAGGACACAACGGCTATCTTCAGGTATTAAAAAGGGCTGCCACATAGTGAAATAGATTTAATTTCTCCTGCTTTATCCCAGAGGGTGGAATCAGGACCAATGATTAAAAGTTCAAAGAGGCAGAATAAAACTTACCTTAAAGTATGGAAAAGAAAAAAAATAAAACAAAACTTCCTCCAAGTAAAAGTTGCCCCAGAATGAAATAGATGGCATCAGTATAAAGAGGTCTTCAAACAAATCCTGAGTGGGTTGGACCAGACTGTCTCTGAGGTCTCTGTCAATTCTGAAATCTGTGATTCTTTTGTAAATATAGCTAGGCTTATCACTGTGTGAGCACAGCTATGCTTAATCCTCTATGAGAGTTCAATCCAGGTACATTCAGTTGAGAAGGAACTCCATAACTATGCATATTTTTGTAAGAGCATCCTAGGGTATCCACATTTTATGTTTTCTTATTTCTCCTTTCCCAAACTGAGTAAAAACCTTGCCAATTCTATAAATGAAGTCAGTGTACTTGCTCATTATTGTTCTAATTAGGCTTTTTAATTCTATTTCTTACATATTGCATGTGTGAAATTAAGGAAGCAGTAACAATATACAGTGAATGGACAGAGAGTGTAAATCATGTTTAGTGTTAATGAATGAGTGCAATCAATTTTCCATCACATAGGTGCTAATACATTCAACGGGGGAAGGAGGGGATGAAAACTAGATGTCTTTTTTTCAGCTAGTAATTCCACTATTACAGAAGGAAAAGTGTAGAATTCAAAGAAACCATGAAATGAATGCAAAAAACGGAGACCACAGAGCCTAGTAAAGTTCTATTGTAGAAGGAAAACTCATTTCTAAACTAATAAGAATATGACTAACTTGAATTTACATAAGATTTTCCTTTAAATTTATTCTCTGTTGGATCTGGGACTGGTCAGATGCTCTCTTTTGTGAGCTTGAATGTTTTACCTGACCTCCTTTCAGAGAATGGAAATGAGTAAAGGCCACAATGAATGACCTCTTCCACATGTTCCTTGTCTTGCAGGCTAATACTAAATCTAGCTAAATCCCTAAAGGAAAACAGGTACCTTTACAATACAACTAGGCTTCCAGAAGCAAGGTTTATATTTCCCTTTTCAAAGTCAGTCCCACTGTAGCATAATTATTTGTTAGACTGCAAACTGAGGAAACTAAAGGAAGGTCAATTAGATGCTCAAAAATTCTACGTGGGAGACAAAAGACACTACCAGCTAGAGCAGGGGTCACTGTGAAAGGGAAATTTAATGATATGATATTAATATAAGTTTATATCAGGTTATTGAGAAAAAACATGGAGTAGTACCTGGGGTAAGATGTGGCATTAGGAACACATCGGTCCATGCCCTCCCACAGATGATAACCAGCCGTGTGACCATAAGTAAGTAAACCTTTCAGTACACCTACGAGCTTACAAAAACTTTTAAATTCTTTATAATTTTCAACTTTTTATCAGAAAAAAACGAGTTCTCAACTATGCTCACACACACACACACACACACCAAGACAGACAAACAAACAATGACAAAAACTTGAAGAGGATTCTTCTTTGGCTATTTACCAAAGTAATGCTGGCACTAAATATATCTTGACATCATAATACAAAAAGGAAAAAAAAACTGTTCTTCTTGTTTTTTTTTTTGAGGAGAAAATAGAGAAATCAACTGAATTATTTTTTTCTTAGTGTGATGGCAATCAGCAGAGGGATTTAAAGAGAGAAAGAATTTCTGGTAGAAGTTCTAAAGGCTAAGTAAGCATAATGGAGAATAAATAGTCTCCACTGCATCCATACCCTCTTGACAGGAAATTCTTTGGTGCCCAGGGTATCACATGAGTACTGAGAAGAATTAATAATGGCTTTAGGTGGTTCAAAATATATTGTTGATCTCTGCAACCCAGTTTTATCCCAACAACTATTTAGGAATTCCTGTTTTGGCTCAAATGCATAAAAGGAAACTAAAAATAATTTCACTTTTCTACCCTTGCCTGTGCTGATATGGCACAAAGATCTCTTTGGGTTCATCTTTTGCTTAGTATGAAGATTTGAAGAAAGAATTTAGTCAGTGTCCAGGACGAAGATTTGCTTAAGAAGTAACTAATTAATAAATTTGTACAGCATTGAATAATTTCATCTCTTTCTGTGAAAAAAATGGATTAGATTTGATGTATGTTAGGAAGCTATTTAATTGGTTTCTCTGTCTTTTTTTTATTTGGAGGGCACTGACACATAGAGGGCCACAGCTATCTCTAGGATTCGACTCTCATCCTGATAAACATTAGAAATATTTGATATTATGTTATAATGTGAGCAGTATCCAAATGGTATCCATAATATGTAAGGCTAATTTTTCCTTAAAATATGTTAAAACCATATTTAAAGTCTGACAATTTCAGGAGACAAATGGCTCAACCTGCTGAAATAACATCTCTATCTCCTGAGTACCAAAGCCACAAGACACTTTAGAAGCACTCTGATGCTTGACTTGAAGATCTCTATAGTCAGGTATAAACAGAGGAATTTTTCTCAACTGAATCAACTCACAGCATCCTGGATGCATATCCCTATTAACTATCTTTTCTTCTTCTACAGTTTAATTAATCTTTTGTTGCCTGATAAATAACCTACAAATGTCTTACACTGTTCCAATACCAAATTACATTTTAAAGGGAATCGCCTGGATCAGGTGTAGCCCAGAATACATGTCTAGATATCACACTTTCAGATACCCCTAAGGAGCTGAGGCCACAGAGGCTGGCAAGCTTCACTAATCCCTGTTCTTTCCCTCTCCTCATGGCTTGCCTTATATTCACCCTTTTGGAGTTGCCTGTCCTCTAACTGGCCTTTCCCTTTTTTGAGGAAGGAATTACTATGAGTGTTACAGAATTACAATAAAATGTTTTGTTAGCAAAAATATATATATATATACATTATATATATATATTATTCTTTTACTATGAGGAAGGAAGAAGTTAAAAATAAAACAAACAAAAAATATGCTGAATACAATATAGAAGATGAGTTTTTATCTCACATAGAAAGCTCAACAATAAGCAATTAAAAATAGAATTTATTTAGTTGAGAGATAAGTATAGGAGTCTCATTAGGACATTTGAAAAATGTTTTTTTACATTTAACTTCCATTGAGGAGAGTCTTATCAACCTATATGTGTGTATGCAAGTGTATGCACCCCTTTAGGGTGCTTTCTTTTTCTGTGGGTGACTCTTCCTACATTGTACTGTTAACCTGGCCAGTGTCCCTGTTGCCATTAATCACTGCATCCAGTCAGATACATAAATTCCATTGCTCCATTGTCTGAGAAGAGGAAAGGCACAGTGTGCCTTTCATGATCCCAGAATAACTTTTACCAAAAGATAGAAGACAGAAAGATGTGGCCCCATCCTACACATTGAGTGGGATGCCAAGTGTTCAACAGAGACCCAGTTTTGGGGTAGGGAAGATACATCTCCTCCCTGTCCTGACCCAGCTCAGTTATTCCTTATAGTCAAAAGGAACAATAAATCTTAAAGATGGAAACTAAGTCCTTAACATATGAATGAGTTCCATTTCCGAGTTAATTAAAAGCATCCTTGTGACCTCTGGTAAACAATAAGACTATATGTAAGTCTTTTCTGAAGTGGAAAAAAGAAGATCTCCATCAGATCATCCCAAGTGTATGGTGGAAATCTATAACAGTTATTCTCTGTGGGGTTAAGAAATGCTATTTATATAGTAATATTAGAAGAAAAGGCACAAAACAGAAACAAAAGTAGAATAGTTACAAGCTGAGTTAATATCACCTTGTTGTAGAGGAATGAGTGCGTGAAAGGACCCCATGAATGTACAAAGGAAGAGAATGGAGTTTTTAGTTAATTAGTAGTAAGAAGAAGTAGTCATAGAGAAAGTCAAGCTATTCATTAATAAATAATAAAATTTTAATTTAAGGTTCTCTCTTTTAATATAGTGTTTCATTTGATTTTAAGAACCTTCTGAAATAGTTACTTTTATTTCCATCTTACAGAAGAGTTGTCATTATTCTATATGCTTGTGGTTTTTCCACTGTAATAAAGAAATTAATTTTTTAAACAATTACTACTTAGATTTACAATTTAGGTTGAGAATAACTATGATCAGCCCAAAACCTTTTATACAAACCATTAAAATTTACTTTAAGTATTGTTATATCCAAGATACTCAAGCAGAAAAACTTTAAAAGCAGAAAAACATTTAAATACACATTTTCCTCAGTTCCGTCAGAAACTTTCTCAACAGCTTTGGTCATTAAGCCCAGTAGGATAATGGTGATCCATCTAGTTTGAATAAATCTGCTATGAGGAAATTCACATGCTGCCCTGATGGCATTGTTCATTGGGCTGTAGGAAAAGCACATTAAATGATAGAAACACTGAAATAACAATAGAAAAACAGAATTAAAAATGATAGATGATTCTTGTTTGTATGCACAAGAATCAGGATTTGAAAACTTTGGGGCAACTAGTTCTTTATAAAAAGGATAGAAATGGAGCAGATTGAGGATGGAGGAATAAGGATGAAATAATTAGAATATGAAAGTTAATATTCGTGTATAAGAAAAAAATCTTTTAATCAAAATAATATTCAGTTATTTGAAATGATGGTAAAACCTGATTTTGGGCAGTGTCAATTGTTCAAAGGTATAATTGGGAAGACAGAGCTCCTCTGTGGGATATATTTGCAATAATGTGTATATAAAGGCAAATGTATAAAAAATTGCTTAATTAGGACCTTGAAAAAACATAGAAATCACAGTGAAGAAGAAAAGGGCAGACAGAGATCAACACTTTTCCCTGCAATAATAGAAAACCTGCTATGTGTACAATATATCAGGAAAAATTTGGGATATATATATATATATATATGTATGTATTCAGATACATATATATGATATGTTTATGTATTCACAATACAAATAAATACATGCATAAATTAAAATGTTTTATATAATACCACATACATTCATAATGAAAAAAGTATAAATGAATGAATGAATGAATGAATGAATGAATGAATGAAATTGGTTCAGAATATTCCTCTGGGTACATTTCATGTTGTCATTGGTAGAAGTATTGTGTGATATAATTCACAAAATTTTTTTGAGAGGAAGTGAGCTATAGTGAGAAAAATAGCTTAAATTTTTTATCAGGTTTCCTTACGTAATCTACAATTTAATATCAATTTAATTTATTCTTGTATGTTATTTCTGAATTGACAATCTTCTTTTTGTTCAAGATGTATAATCTTCATGACTTTTGGTTGTAGATTCCTAGCTAGTATTTTTTTTTAGGATTTTTATATTCAATGAAGAAATTGGTCTAAAATTTCTTTCATTATTTTTGGCTCTTTCTGGTATAATGTATCAGTAACATATGTGTTTAATAAAATGAGTTTGGTAAAACTTCTTTATTATTTCAAATAACTTATTTAATATTAGAGTTAGTTGGTCTTTAAATGTTTGATAGAATTCACTTGTGAATCTATCTGATCTTGATTTTTTTTTGAAGTTCAAACTTTGTTGAATTTCTTTTCCTAAAATAAGTTTATTTAGATATTTAGATATTCTGTTTTTTCTCTGATAGTCTAGACATTTTATATTTTTGTAAGAATTCTTCTATTTCACTTCCATTTTAAAATTTGTTAGCATATGTTTGAGTAAAACAACTTAATAATTGCTTTAATTTCACCTTCATTAATCACATTTTGACCCTTTTCATCTTTAATGCCAGTGTTTGGTTTTCTCTCTTTTAAAAATCATATTAACAAATGATTTATCTATTTTGTTGATTTCATAAAACTAACAAGAAGATTTAATTATTGTTTTGATGTTTTTCTTACATTAAATTTTATTCATCTCCCCTTTAATTATTTTTGGATTTCTAGTTTGGATTTATATTGAGGATTTTAAGTTTTTTCTTTTTCATTGATCTGTTCTTTCTCTAGTTTATTAACATAAGCATTTAGTGATATCAACTTTCCTCTAATTACTGCTTTTGCTGTATCCATCAGGTTTTGATACATCATCTCATCATTCTCTTTAATGAAATTATGTTTTGTCCATATGACTTGTTCTTTAAAGCACTCATTCTTTAAGATTAAGTTATTCAGTTTCCAATCAATTTTTGCTTTGTGCTTCTGTGGTGCATTATATACACTTTTATTTTATTATATAAAGGATGTATTTAAAACTTATGCTTCTATAAATTTAACTATAATGTTTTTGTGGCCTGAGATATGGTCACTTTTTTGAAGTACCATGTTCTTCTGAGAATCATACTTCTTATTATTGCTGTTCAGTTCTTTCTAGCTATTATTTTTAATTTATAAAAGATTCAATTCATATTTTTATTTCTTTCTTATTATTTTTTGGTAATATTTATCTAGTTCTGAGAAGAGAAAAAGGAAATCCTCCACTATTATTGTTTTGTTATCTATTTCTATCTGTAACTCTTCAAGGTTTTTCCATATAAGTTTAAAATTGATAATACTATATTATCTATGTAAGCTTTTAACATAATATCATTTCTCTGTTTATTTCTTTTGATTATATTTATTTATCATTATGGATCAAAAAACAAAATCCATTAAGGTTGTATTAATAAGAAACACATAAAACGAGAGACACAACAGAGAGCGAAAATAAAGGGCTGGAACAGAATATATTATGGCTCTAATGATACAAAAAAAAGCAAGAGTATGAATCATGATCTCTGACAAAGTTAAAGCTAAACTAGGAATAATCAAAAGAGCTAAACAGGTTATCTACATTATGTTAAAAGGTACCATAGATCATATGGTATTATCAATATTGAACCTATATTCATCAAATTTTATAGCATCCAGTTTTTAAAAATAAAAGCTAAAAACTCCTTTGCCCTTTGAAATATTGTGTTTTATGGTCTTCGTTCTATTAATGTTGATGCTGCTAAGTTTTATGCTATTCAGACTATATAAATGCACAGTATTTAAATTGTTTTTTTTTGTTGTTGTTGTTCATTGTAGTATTTTATCCTTAACTTTGGAACTATGGAACGCAGCATTGATATTCCTCTGCATTTTCATCTTGGGGTGTCTTTGTGGAGATGATTAAAGTATTCTTTCCATTTCTATCTCACCCTCTAGTTCTGGAACTTTTAGGAAATTTTCCTTAATGGTTTTCTGGAGCATGGTATCTAAATTTTTTTTTGGATCATAAATTTCTGTTGTCTAACAATTCTTTTTTTCTTAAACCCTTACCTTCTGCCTTGGAACCAGGGTTCCAAGGCAGAAGAGCGGTAAGGACTAGGCAATGGGGCTTAAGTGACTTGCCCAGGGTCACACAGCTAGGAAAAGTGTCTGAGGCCAGATTTGAAACTAGGACCTCCCTTTTGGAGGCCTGAAATAGTTCACTGAGCTATCCAGCTGACCCCTCTGACAATTCTCATAGTTTCTCTTCTTGATCTATTTTCTAGGTCAGTTGTTTTTTTTAATAAGATGTCTCATATTTTCTTCTATTATTTTCATTTTTTAAATTCTGCTTTATTACTTCTTGTTGTTAGAGGAAGTTGGCATCTGCCACTGGAATACAGATTTTCAAGCCAAGCAGACAAGAGGAGGCTGCTCACTCTGCCCCTGGGGCTGGAAGCTTATTTATTCCTCATTGCTCAGATATTTACTCCAGGTTTCTGACCCACCAGGTAATGCTTTGGCCAGAAAGGTCAGAAACATGTCTTCTACATCATTACGTTGTTGCTGTGCTTCACTCACAAACTCTTTTTGCCTCTTTCATGAGGGCCTCTGTGGAATTATTTTTGATTGTTTGTGGGGGAGTTTAGAGGGCATAGCAGTTTCATGCCCTCCTCTGTTATAATCTATTTCATTCTGCATCTTGTTTGATTATTATGCATGTCTGCCCTTGAATCTTATAAGGGGCAGACTGTCTTCTGCATGGTTGGCACTGAATGGAAAGAACTGATAAATAGAAATAAGTAAGATCTAGTTTTATATATACATATCCTTTTCTAATTGATGCCTTCTATAAAAGTATGGGGGTCAGGGAGAAAGAGGGAGTTAATACTATTTAATATGATAAAAATTATTATAAAAAATAAAAATAATCATGCTTCTGGGTATGTTCATCAGCTTACCTCTCACCTTCATTATGTGTCCAACATTTCCTTTTCTAATCATGTATTTGTCTTAAGACATCTTTTGACTTGTTTCACTGAGGCAATTCTACACTTTTAATATTATAACCTGCTTCCCTTAACATGTACCTCTAAAAGAGTCTTTTGATGATCTGCAAATTAAATTACTCAGAAACAGTGGTCTTCCTTGACTTGAGGCGGAACAGTAATATCAGAATATTGATTTTAGAAAGTTGGGCTGTTTTCATGAAGAACTTTGATATTATTTACTGAGCTACACAAGTCCCAAAGTCTAACTAGTCTGCTTTCTTCCTTTTCTCAAATTTGGGGACCAATATACTGAGCATCTGTTGTCTATTAAGATTTCTAAATTAATAGTTAGCTCAATATTTTATTCATCCAACTATTTATCATTGTGAGAAAAAAATATCTATTCCTACTTCACTTATTTGGTGATAGTTAGACAGAAATCTTTGGAGTAGATTTTAGACATTCTACTATATTCTTGGATTTTATACTATTAGTAAAATAGCCTGCTTTGTCAAACTTTATAGTATAGAGTATATGCTCCTGCATTCAGCATCCTCTTGGTCAAGACTCACCTGCTAACCCACAACTCCTGAGAGTCCTTGGACCCTTGTCTTCTGTTCTGTTTCCTTCCCTGCCTCAGTACAACCTTAGTAACAAGTTGGTCTTTTCATGTGCCATATATTTGCTTGAATGGTGGGATGAAACAAAATAGCTAATTTACATGTTCCTACCACATCAGCAACTAATCCCTTCCTTTCTAAGAAAATGTTTTTAAACCTATTTTCTGCAATGCTATTTTGTGTTCATGTTGTCTAATGCTTCCTGAAGCTCTTTATAAAGAGAATAATTACTGATGGGTTGGTGAAGAGATCCATCCACTTTGAAGAACAATGTAGAATTTTGCTCAATGAGTCATAAAATTAATGCGTAATGGTTACCCTTTAAACCAGCAATACCACTATTAGGTTTATTTCCTAAGGTAATCATGAAAATGGAAAAAAAAACACTATATATTCTAAAATATTTATAGCATTTCTCTTTGTGATGGCAAAGAGCCAGAAATGGAAAAGATACGTATGAACTGGAGAATAGCTAAACAAGTTCTGGCATGTAATTGTGATGAATACTATTGTGCTGTAAGAAATATAAAACATTAATTTAAAAAAAAACATGGTAAGAACTAAATGAAATTTTGAACAGTGAAATGAGCAGAACCAAGAAAACATTATATACATCAACAGAACTATTGTAGAAGAATGACTTGTATTTGTTTTTGTTAAATGATACTTTCTCTAATGGCAAAGGGAAGGAAGGGAGAGAGTTTACTAGATATTTAAATGCAGCAAAAATAAATATATACATATTTTAAAGAGAGTAATACTTTTGGATAGTCATGAAACTTTTGTAGAGTCTGTGAGCTTTTATAGCTTTAGCTTTTCTTGTTTCTAATTTGAAATCAAGTTTTCTGACACTATTTTTTCATCATTTAGAGACTATCAAAGTAAGGTGGCTCTTCTTTTCTGAGCTAATGCTAAGAAAAAAGCCCTGAAGTCAATGATAACATTCTGAATATTAAAGGATCTAGAGTCCTTAGGAAGTTCAGTTGTTTCAGTAAAGCCTAAAGTTCCTATAGTTTAAGAAGGAAATCAGGGTTGTAGATACAAGTTTTAGGCTCCTCCAAATGAAATCAGAGTTCAAATGAAGAAAGCAAACAAGGTCTTCTAGTAAATAAGAGTGGTAATGTGTAGGGAAAGGGTTATAGGATAGCATTGTAATTTTATCAATACAAGGGATTCCTAAGTAAGAAAACAAAGTTTAGCATCTTCTCTTCAACTTACAGTCTGAGAGTTGATAGGTATTAACTAAAGTTAACTTATACAATCAGTTTATGCCATAATGTCGTGAGTTGAGGTTAAGTTTCTCTGTCTGTCTCTCTGTCTGTCTCTCTGTCTGTGTGTGTGTCTCTCTCCATTTTATTTAGTAAAATTATATGTTAATGTTCTATATTAACATATATTTATGTAGAATTCGTATCTTCAACACTATCTAAATTATGCTTCTCTTTTTCTGTTTTCAATGTTTGTCATTATTCCAGTAAGGTCTTTTGATAAACTGAATATACTTTCTTAGGATGACTAAAATTTTTGAACTTCTTAAAGGAATAATTTGTACTTCCAGAACTATTCTACATTTCATCTTCACCAGTATCATGATTATCTTTAATCTTCTAAAGATTTGGATTCAAATCCTACTTCTACCATTTATTATTTATGTGGACCTACCCAAGTCATTTCATCTTTTTGGCCTTCTATTTCCCCATTTGTGAATTAAACATTTTGTTCTAGATACACTCTGATAATTCTTCTAGTTCCAAATCATTTCTTCTCCTATTTTCTTCCTCCTTCTATGTCTTTTTAAATATTGCTATATAAATGCACAAAACTGAGTTTTCTAAGAGATTAATAACAGAAATTTAAAATTTAGTTTTAAAAATCTAAAATAATATATGTGTGCATTAGATTTTAATATGCAGACATTGGCCTTACTCATTTTGCTGCACAACTATCTATATTCTTAACTGTGAGTATTTATGAAGTCATATCTTACTCCTGGGTATATGTGGCCATTTATTTTGAATTTCCTAACTCCAATGTAAGTCAATGAATTTATAAGCAATAGCAGTGTCATCACTGAATTCAATCATGAATAATGCATAAGTGAATCATATGAACTTAGTCAATGATTTTCTATTAGGTTTTGAAAACTGAAAGATGGCAATACTCAGGGCATATTTAGGTCAAGCACTACAGTGATATACAATTTATTTTATTCCCAAGTGAACATATGTTCTCTTAGCTTAGTTGAAGTTTTAAACATTCTAGCAAAGTCAATGTTACTTTTAAAAACATGGATTGCCATTGTAATAATTCATAGGACAGTGATGTGATAATGATTACTCCTACTATTCTTTTACTAATAATATTGATAATATTTAGTATCTAATAATAATTTAAATTAACTTCACTTTAGAATTTGAAATGAAATTATCAATTTATTTAAATGAAAATACAAAAGCAAGTAAAAGATTAAGATGAGTAGGTACAAAATGAGAAAACTGACACATTTTCAGTAATTATTTATTGAGTGCCTCCAATTTTCTCAGAACTTTTAAGTAGTAAAGAAATCAGATATAGTCTCTGAACTCAGTTTATAATCTTGTTCTTTTTCCTTCTATCTTCACAATCATTATTCATTCATTTTACATATGTTAATCCTTGTGTATTTATCCATTTAATATCCTTTCCTGATCTTCATCTTATCCCTTTCACTTTACAATTTTCCCCCTCTATTGATTTATTGCTTCATTGATTAAATATTCCATTTCTATTTTCATTTTCCTTATCAAGATGGTTTTTTTCAACTAATCTCCTTCTACCGTATGCACAAAGTAAGGAAAAGTTAAGAGTATGTAACAATAATTTCAAAACTTTATGGGAAATTTGGAATATAAACTCATGGAACCAGTAAGTGAGAAAAGCAGAGAAGAAAGGTGAGGCATGGAATACTAAATCAGAAGACAGGTTTGAATTCTAAATTTATTACCTAGATAACTTTAGTGGCCTGCCAAAAGTCACATAGTAGTGACTAACAGAGTTAAGATTTGAATCTACGTCCTAACTCCTTTATGTTATAAATGAGTATTGAAATAACCACTAAATTGGCAATGTATTGGATGACCCATACATTTAAAACAAAGTCCCTGTATGAACCCAGGCTGGTTAAGTGCAATCTCTCTTAAGATTATAAATTGCAGAGAAAGTGATTATTGAGTAATCACATTGGTAGAGTAATTTCTAAGAAAAATTCACACTGGAAAGAAACTAAGTGGTTGAAGAATGACTGTCATCTTGGAAAAAAATATGGAAGTCATTGGGCAACTCATAAAATTGTTTCATTGGTGCATTTTTCTTGAACAGATGCTGTGGATGGCTAATGAACTAGGATCAAAACTGAATAATAGAATGAGTTAGATTACAATGAGGAAATAGAAAACTTATGTTAAAGACTTCAAAATTTTTAATGGAAGAAAAGTCCATGTTTTGAACAATGATTTTTTCCTGATGATGCTCTATGTCTGTAAAACCTAGAATGACCCAGTCTCTATAGCATTAAAATTATGGATCATATAAAATACAAATGAAGGTCACAGTAGAAAATAGAGGCCTTTAACATATTATCTATGAAGTAAAATGTCAAGAAATGATAACTGGAAATTATATCAACATGATATCTGGAAAAAAAGGTTAAAAATAATAAAGAAGGGATCTGAAAAAATATTGTGATTAATAGCTGAAAGGAACTATCATGAAATTTCTCAAAAAAGATTTATGATTAAAAAAGGGGAGAAAGACTTCTCATGTAGCAAGGGTGAAGGCCTATTGATGCACACACCCTGCTTCTTTCATTTGTTATGCATGAAACATCAAAAATTATAGTTAAAATTCTCTCTTTTAGTAAATATCTGTAGAGAATTTATTGGAATACATGGACAAGAATTGAATAGAATGAAAAGGAATGTATGAGTTGTGATCTATAGAGTTTAAGAGTACATAAATTAAAGAAATTATTTAAAAGATTTAGAAGCATCAAAATGCTAAAATATTTTGTGTTTAATTTCATGACAAAGTAAAAAATTGATGTCTGTAACAAGAAGTTCAAAACTTTTTTCTTTATTTTACTCTTACCACACACTAGAGTTTTGTCTCTGAGTTCTAATTTTATGTTTCTTTTAATTACAAATTGCTTAGCTTGTCATTAGTCACTTGGATCCACCAGGGTACCTGAAACATCTGTCAACTAAGTGACCTACTGCCAGAGGTCACCTTCCAAAAGTTGCCCCACTCATTAGACAGCTTCATCCAAATTTATGTTGACATTAAATGGTATTAGCACTTCTTGTACCTTTGAAGACATTTCCCATTGGGAAGCAAATTTAATTGATAGCCATGGTTACAAATGAGTCATGCAAATCAGTGTCCAAAAGCTCAGGACCTAAAATAAATTAGGTCAATAAGTCTGATTATAAGAATGATTTTTAACATTTGAAAATCAACCTCAGTTTTCTCATGCTACAACAACTTTATTATAACTATAACATTCATATTAATAAAAATGACAAGCAAAAATCCTTGTGGGTCTTTGTAGTTGCTGTTGTATTTGTTGCTGTTAAATGAAATATATTTCAACAATCATACTGATACAAAGAGACAGAAAAAAATTGGTCATAATTTCAGAAATTATCAGGAAAAGAGAATCTCATTATTTAATGTATGGAAAATGCATTGTGTCTCATGACCCTTTAGCATTTGGTGAAAAGTGTGACATTCTGGAATTTTTAGATCATTCATGATTCAAATGTAACCAAATATAGAGACAAATGGAGTTAAATTGTAACCTCCTTGTAAAGAATTTAGAGGTTTGGGGTTGGAGGAAAATTTTTATCTCTGCCACTACATGAAAGAATAAAAGAATCCAGAAAAAATTTTGCATATTATTAGGGTTCAATCTATTCCATATCTCTAGGGTCATGTCTAGGAAAGAGATGAAGGCTAATAAAGTGGCTAAAAGCAGGATAAGTGTCAAACTTTTTTGCTAATTTCTTGAAAAAAATATCTTATTTTTCAATCAATTACATGTAAAAACAGTTTCCAGCATTTTGAAAAGAATTTTAAGTCTTGAATTCTCTCCTTTTCACCATTCCTTCTCCCTACCTGCACTGAGATGGAAATCAATCTCATATAAATTTTACATGTGAAGTTATGTAAAACATTTTCCATATTAATCTTTTTATGGAAAGAAACTTGAACCCAAAAAGATAAGAACATGAAAAAAGGTTTGCTTTGGTCTGGTTTTGGGAATCCATTGATTCCTTTTCTGAAAGCAGATGACATTTAAAAACAATTGGAAAATGAGAGAATGTCCTTCGCTTGGGGAATGGCTGAACAAATTGTGGTATCCACTGGTGATGGAATACTATTGTGCTCAAAGGAATAATGAACTGGAGGAATTCCATGTGAACTGGAACGACCTCCAGGAATTGATGTGGAGTGAAAGGGGCAGAACCAGGGGAACATTGTATACAGAGACTGATACACTGTGGTACAATCGAACATAACATACTTCTCTACTAGCAGCAAAGCAAGGATCCAGAGCAAGGCTGAGGGACTTATGAGAAAGAAAACTAGCCATATTCAGAGGAAGATCTGTGGGAGGAGAAACACAGAAGAAAAACAACTGCTTGAACACATGGACTAATGGGGATTTTATTGGGGATGTAGACGCTAAACATTAACTTAGACCAACTATCAATAATATGGAATTAGGCCTTAATCAATGATACATGTAAAACCCAGTGGAATTGTGTGTCAGCTATGGGGTGGAAGAGTGCAGAGGTTTGGGGGAGAGGGAAAAAACATGAAATGTGTAACTATGGGAAAATATTCAAAATTAAAAAAATTATGAGTCCTTTGGGATTGTTTTGGGTCATCGTATTGCTGAGAATAGCTAAATTATTCAATGTATTCCTGACCCTGTGTACAGTGTTTTCTTGGTTCTGCTTATTTTACTTTGCTTCAGTTCTGTGTAAGTCTTTCCAGATTTTTCTGAGTTTCTCTTATATTCCTTTCTTACAATATTCCATTACAATCATATACTATAACTTATTCAGCCATTCCCCAATAATAGATATTCTCAAACTTTCCAATTCTTTGCCCCTAAAAAAAGGGATGCCTTAAATATTTTTGTACATATAGGTTCTTCCCCCCTTTTTATAAATCTCTTTGGAATACAAGCCTAGTAATAGCATTGCTGGGTTAAAGGGTATGTACTGTTTTATAGCCCTTTGGGGATAGGTCCAAATTGCTTTTGAGAAAGACTGAATCAGTTCAATCCCCAACAGTACATAAGTGTCTCAATTTTCACACACACACCACCCCCAGTTTTATAATTTTTCTTTTCTGTCAAAATGGCCAATCTAATAGGTGCAAGGTGGTACCTCAGTGTTGTTTTAATTTGCATTTCCCTAGTTAATAGCAATTCAGAGAATTTTTTAGCAAAATTAAAGTTTTAATCATTTTTTTCTGAGAATTACCTGTTCACATCCTTTAACCATTAATAAATTAGGGAATGACATAATCTTATACATTTAACTAATTTCTTTTCTCTGCGTGCTTGAGAAATGAGGTTTTTATTAGAGCTGTAAAATTTTTTTTGCACTATTATGATTACTGTGTATTACTTATTCTCCATTCTATTTCCCCTATTTAATTTCTGACTAACACATCCTCCAATTTGTCAACTTTTCTATCAGCTTTACAATTTTTCTCTTATCTGTTTCCTCTCCTACTTTCCTATAGGGTAAAATAGATTTCTATGTCCAATGTATTGTGTATGTTCTTCCCTCATTGAGCCAATTCTGACGAGAGTAAGTTTAACATGCTACCTTCCCTTCCTCCCAATGAATTCCTCTTTTTCATACCTTAATTTTATTTTTTTAATGTATCGTCCCATCATATCCAACTCATACCCTCAACTTCTGTGTGCGTGTATATATATATATATATATATATATATATATATTCTTTCTAAATGCTGTAATAATGATAAAGTTCTTAGAAACTATGAGTCATTTTCCCATATGGGTATGTACACAGTTGAACATTTTTGAATGACTTTTGATTTCTCTTTCCCATTTATCTTTTTATGCTTCTCTTGAGTCTTGTATCTGAAAGTCAAATTTTCTATCAGCTCTTGTCTTTTCATCAGGAATGTTTGAAAGTCTTTATTTAACTGCATAGTCATGTCCCCTCCCCTCCCCCCCCCCCCCCAAGGATTATGTTCAGTTTTGCTGACAAAGTGATTCTTGTTTCCAGTCTTAGCTCCTTTGCCCTTTGGAATATCATGACCCAGGCCCTTTAATTCTTTAATGTAGAAGCTACTAAATCTTGTGTTATCCTGACTGTGGCTCCGTGATATTTGAATTGTTTCTTTTTGCCTGTTTGAAAGTTCTGGAATTTGGCTATAATATTCTTGAAAGTTATCCTTTGGGGATCGCTTTCAGAAGGTGATCCATGGGTTCTTTCAATTTCTACTTTGGTTTCTGGTTCTAGAATATTAGGGCAGTTTTCCTTGATAATTTTGTGGAAGATGCTGTATAAGCTCTTTTTTTTATCATGACTTTCACGTAGTCCATTAATTCTAAGATTATCTTTCCTAGATGTATTTTCCAGGCCAGTTGTTTTTCCAAAGAAATATTTCACATTTTCTCCTATTTTTTTATTCTTTTCATTTTGTTGTATTATTTCTTGATGTCTCATGGAGTCATTAATTTCTGCTTGCCCAATTCTAATTTTTTTAAAACATGATTTTCCTGATTGAGCTTTTGTTGCTATTTGGCCAATTCTACTTTGTAAAGAGTGGTTTTCCTTAGAGAATTTTTGTACCTCCTTTTCCATATGGCCAATTCTGCCTTTTATGAAGATTTTCTCTTCAGTTCATTTTTTATATCTTTGCCTATTTAGCCAAATCTGCTTTTTAAGAAGTTCTTCTTTTTCAGCAGATGTTCAAGCTTCTTTTATAAATTGCCCTAATCTGTTTTTTAAGATATTCATTTCCTCAGTATTTTTTTACTTCCTTTACCAAGCTATTAACTCTTTTTCATGTATCATTCTCATTTCTTTCCTCAACTTTTATTCTATCTTTCTTATTTGCTTCTTTAAAACTTTTTGAGGCTCTTCCACTAATGGTTTTAGTTTGAGACCAAGTTATATTTTTCTTGAAGGCTTTGGATAAAGTACTATTGCCTTCATTGTTTTTTGAGATTGTGTTTTGGATCATCTATGTCACCAAAATAACTTTCTATGCTGTTTATTTTTTTTGTTCATTTTCCAGTCTCTTCCTTTTTTGTTAACTTAAAAAAAACCATTGAATTAGGGCTCTATTCCTGTGAAGAAGGGTGTACTGTTCCAAGTTTCAGGTGCTTAAAAAAAAATTAAGGCACTTGCCTTAAAAGCTAACTCTGGTGACCTATACATTTTCACTTTTTCCAAGGTGGTACAATGAATGATGAGGTATGTTTATACTCTTCCAGCTTGTGCTTTGGTCTGAGAGTGACCACTCGCATTCTCTCCCACCTTGGAACTATAACCATAGACCCCTGCTTCTGTGTTGGCTATAAATACTGATATATGCTAATGTTCTTCCTCACCATGAGCCTGAGACCCAAGACTGAAAACTTGCTCTCACTATGGGTAATGTGGCAAGAGGTTTGAACCTAAAGAGACCTCTGTAATCTCCTTCTGAGCAATTGCCTGACCACTCATATCATCTATGCCTGAGAATCAGAGAATCCTTTGCTGCTGATTTAGCCTCCTCCAAGGTTTGTTGACAAGGTGGAGCCTGCCTTGGAAATGCTGCTTCACACTCCTTTTTTACCCTTGTAAAAGATCTTTTGTGCTGGCCTTCTAAGTTGTTTTGAGCTGAAGAATTTTTTTTACTTTATCTTTTAATGGGTTATGCTGCTCTAGGATTTTGTTTTGAAGCCTTGTTATTTGGTAGAGATTATTGGGTCTGTGCACTTTTTCCACCATTCAGGTCCCAACCTTCTAGAAGTTGATTACATAGTATTCAAAAAAAGCCTATGAAACTTTGTGACTTTTTAGAGTTTCTTTAGTAAAACAAAACAACAAAATTTTGAGAAAATACTAAATTCACATCAACATCTAAAACTGAGAAAGTGGAAATGGAAAAATAAAGTAGAGGCTTTGAAATGCTGTATGGGGTAGATCTTTTTTCCTTGGGAAAAGATGATTATGCCCCTGCCCCTGTGAGCCAATAGAGGGTAATTAGAAAGTCTATTTGAACAATATAGAAGCTTTTAATTCTTAAGCAATAATAAGAAACAAAGGTCTGTTGCACCTTAGATAGTCTGGCAGGTTTTGAGGCTCAATCACAGGGAATAATGTTAGATAACTGAAATAGAGGAAACATTGAAAATAGAAAAAGACATAGAATGAGAAACTGGCTAGGTTATGTAACTTATAACTTTATTGTTCAGACTATCTTAGATAATGAATTTAAAGAATTTTGCATACAAAGAATATGATATCAATGTCAGTTATTTCCCCACTAACAAACTGCAATGAGTATGAAAATAATTCTTTAAAGCTAGATGGTAAAGGGAAAATAATTCAATGAGAAGTTGGAGCCAAGTGTTGAGGGATATCAAGAGTCTACTGATGAATAGTATCTGGGTTCATATGAAGAAAAACCATGAAAAACAAGATATCATGGAGAAAAAATTGCATTCAATAAAATATAACCTCCCTCAAGAGAAATTAAATTTCTTGAGGGCAGAAACTATCTTTTCCTACTTGCTCCTGTTATTATCTTTAAAAATGTTCTGCTCACTGCTGAATTTTTATAAGATGCTATTGAAATTAGGATGAATGATGGTTTATAATGTTACTAACCTAATGTTTCTTTGGAAAGTTAATGTTCAAGGAAAAAAATGATATGGCACAGAGGGTATTGGACAAAAAGGACCTGTTAGAATGCTCCTTTCAGGGCCCTTAACACGCACACATTTTCATGTGATTAGACTTCAGCAGAATGTTCTCTGTTGGTCCCTGAGTGGTTTGCCAAAACACACACACACACACACACACACACAAAACAGTGATAAATCCTTTCTATATCAGAGAGGTTACAGGCCAGTTCAAGGACCTAAGGAATGAATTTAGCAAAGCAGATTTAAGAAAAAAATTTAAAAGGACTAGGGAGACCAGATAAGTATAAGAAGAATGGTAGATTTAGTCTGCTTGATGTACAAAGCAATGATGCTTTAAGGAACCATTTGTTAGAAATATGAGGAATCTCATCTAATGGAGAAAGACAAATCATCAAAGGATATGAGCAGGTAATTCCCAAATGAAGAAATTAAAGCTATCTTTAGTCATATGAAAATATTCTCCAAAATCATTATTAGTTACAGAAATATAAATCAAAACATCTCTGAGATAACACCTCACAACTAACAGACTGGTTAATATGACAAAAAAGGAAAAATGATAAATGTTGTAGGAGCATGGTAAAACTGGGACACTAATAAACTTTTGGCAGAACTGTAAACTGATACAATCATTCTAGAGCATAATTTGGAACCATGAAATAATGTGTGGTGATCAACTGTGAATAAATTAACTCTAATCAACAATGCAAGGATCAAAGATAATCTAAAGGGACACATGACAAAAAAGACTATCTACCACGACAGAAGCTGATAGATTCATAATGAAGATTGAAGTATACCATCACTTTATTTCCTCCATGAATTTTCTCTAGTATAAGCAATATATGTCTTCATTCACATGATACACATGGAAAATGTATTGAATGAAAACACATCTATAACATATTATGTGCATTTTGTGGAGGGAGAGGGATAGGAAAGAGGGAGAGAACATAAATGACAAAATGTCAAAAAAGTTTATTAAAATTGTGTCAACATTTAAAAAATTAAAAATAGTATTTAAAAATATCTCTCAGGATTAATTGGCTAGCAATTAAATGTTCTGGGGGTCAGTTACATGAACGATAGCACCAGTCTATTTCAACAATGCCTTTAAGCCACTTTAAATTAGGGCAGACTACATTTTTCAGTTTAATTGAGAAATAGGATTTGACAACATGGAGGAATAGGGTTGATGATATAGTAAAATCCATTATTAAATGATACAGTATAATTTTAGTTTTTTCAGCATTTTGATGAAGCCTACAAAGTCTCTTCTATCTTTTTATTTTATTTTTTAGTTTGGGAGTTGAATGGTCCTATAAGAGGGCTCATTGCCATTGGAGCTTTAACTTTCTCTGTTTTTCATGTATGCCAGTTTGCCCTTTTTAGACAGTCTGGTGACTCTTCTGCTCTCAGGTACTCACAATATAGGGGTGAGATTTAGTTAGATACCATGTAGTTCAGAATTTCTGAGTTCAGGTAGCCCACAGTCTCTAGGTTCCCCAGCATCAAGTATTATGAGCATGTGCTTCCATGCCTGGCTGGATCACTGCTTAGAGTAATATTTGGTTGTTTACATTCAGAATAGAAGAGATGCTAAATTTTGTTTAAAAGTCAGAATAAATTTGCATTTTTCCCTTGTAAGTTGTTTCCCTTCCAACTTCATAGACTCTTAAATCTATCCAAAGACCCTTTGAGAATCTGTGGAGACCAGGTTAAGAACCTCTGATGGAGAACATAGTGCCTGTGCTAAATCTTGCAAGAAAAGGATTCTATTAGGAAGAATAAGAGGAGTGCATTTTTGTCATGGCAAGTGGGAGGGAATGGTGAGAAGGAAGAGGGAGGTAGCAGCCACTAGAAAGGTAGAGAGATAAAAGGATTGTCATATGTAAGGAAGAGAGGTTAATTTTTGAAAAAAAAAAGGATATTTATATTGTTATACTATAAGCATATTATATATACACATATGTGTATATATGTTTATACTATGTATAATAATCTGAGATTCCTATGTACTAAATTCTTATGACCAAAATGCCTTTTATTTTTAAACTCTAACCTTTTTTAGAATAGATACTAAGTTTTGGTTCCAAGGCAGAACAGTAACAACTAGGCAATTTAAATTAAGAGACTTGCCCAGAATCACACAACCACGAAATGTCTGAGTAGATTTTAACCCAGGACCTCCTATCTCTAGGCCTGGTTCTCTCACCATTGAGCCACCTAGCTGTCCCATCATAACCTTCTGAAGTGTACAAGAAGCTTCATCTATTCCAACACTTTCATTTTACAGATAAGGTAGCAACATTATGTTCTGTACTCTGTTAAATGATCTATGCTGGGAATTTTTACTTAACTATTTTCTTTGATAAAAGGGAAGTTTCTATGTTGGAACAAAAAAAAACTAGTGAAAATGAATGTGGCATAAAAAGCAAAATACATTAATTAAACATTCTCCACAAAATATTGCTGAATTCTTCGCTTGTAAATTTATTTAAATAGGAAAACATCTGATGAGCTCAGAAAAACACTGAAATGAGTGAAAGACTGTGAAGTTGGTGGAAGAAGTCAGCTGCTTCAGAAAAAAAATCTATTGGCATGTATTAAGTCGAATATAAAATTAATATCCCATATAATGAACTCTGAAGCAGCTGTGATTTATGCAGCAATGGAATGATACATTTGATTTCTTATCCATGAAGGATGATTATTTTTCCTACACAACTGTGAAAGACTTATAACTAATGAGTGAGTAAATTACTAAGGTCTTGCTTCAGAAGAAACATAATCACTCTAAAGAGGGTATCTTGTGTTTCTCTAGGAACTATTTGTTTTTCTGCTTTTAAAAAAATCTCAATCCTTCCTAGATCAATTTTAGCATCATAAATTGCAATTATGACATGCAAACAACAATAAAAGGCTGAGACTTTTTTTAAACCCATGTTTTAATCCATTTAGGAGAAATATGATGTATTTCAGAAACTATGACTGTTTCTATTCATGGGTTAAATAGAATTCAATTGAATAACTCTTTCAATAAGTTTTGTGAAGAATATGTAATATTTAGTAAGCAATTCAAGAGATAGGTGGCTATTTCAATTATATTTTACAGACCTAATTGACATTTACGAGAACTTTCAATAATAGGATTATAGATCTACAGATAAGATGGACCTCAGAGCCCATCTAATATACCCTCACATTTTACAAATCAGGTCCCATAAGCTCAGGGAAGTTAAGTATCTTGGGCAAATCTCACATAGGTGAGTCAGTCAATAAACATTTATGAAGCATCTAATATATATAAGCTAGGTAGCTAAATGGCACAGTGGGCTTGGAAGCAGGAAGACTCATCATCCTAAGTTAATTCTGGCCTTAAACTCTTAATAGCTGTGTGACCCTTGGCAAGTCACTTTACACTGTTTGCCTTAATTTCTTATCTATAAAATGAGGTGGAGAAGGAAATGGTTAACTTCTCTAATATCTTTACCAAGTAAATCTCGTAAGAATTTAAAATGTAGGTTTTTATGCTAATATGAAAGTTCTAAAGTAATATTGTAGTTGTTGATTTAAAAATATTATAGCTCAAGTCAAAATGACTTTTAGAAGCTTTATTTACAAAGAGGTGGAAAGAGTGAAAGTAGAAAAATGTAGCTAAAGAGACATATTTTAACAAGCCTGCCTGCCCTTCTCCAGTGAATTGAGGCTCAGCCTCACAGAGTCTTCCTCACATCCCTTGTCCCCATGAGGATTTCCCAGTAATTCTCAAGCCAGAAGTCCGGTGGTGTCTTTAGCTAGAGTTCCACCAATGCAACCTCCTCCAGGAAAGGAAGGCCTCTTCAGAACCAAACTCTCCAGAAGTCAAGAAAGGAAGACCAGCTACTCATCCAGCAAGCCAATACAGGATCCCAGGAAAGAGTCTCCTCCTTCAGTCCAGCTCACCAATGCAGAGTCCCCAAAGAAGTCCGAATTAGCTTTTGAATGGAGGGCTGGCAAAAAGCCTTAGCTTTTTTAGGAGACTTAAATTTATGAGATACAAGAAAAAGCAAAAGCTTTCTATTTTAGTCAAAAGAAAACACACTTTCTTGTAGGCAAACAAACCGTCTGGGAACAGCCTGAGTTCAGCCAAGAGTTTTGAAGAGTTTACTCCCTTCCCCTCCCCTGGTAGGGGCAAAAACTCTAGTGGGTCAGGTGTTTTTACCACCACATAGGCAGGGAGGAACTTCCTGGTGAAGGAGTGCAAAAAGGGTCTGGCTAGAGAGTACAGGCTATGGGCTGTTGAGATTTTTCCCTAGTAGGCTTTGAAAGCTTTTCAGGATTAAAGGAGCAGTTTAAGTCAACTTTACTGCTGCTTTCCCTGATTGCCCTTTTCAGTGTTCCACCTCCTACTTAAGCCAATGCTATAGTCACATTGGGGTTCAGGAAAAGCCCTAAGGAAGGAGCAGACTTCTGTGAGTAAGAGAAGGTGAAACTTTGTCAACTTAGCCCAATAATTAACTCTTTCCAATAACAACAACAACAACAACAACAAAGACTGAGCTGAACCTATCAGCTTCCTGGGATACTCAGGAACTCTGGGCTGCAAGATAGCAGCCTGTAGGTTAGGGGTAGTCTCTCCCAGGCAAGAAGTCAGCAGCATGAAAGCATGCCCCTAAGTAAAAACTTTGAGGATGCTAATTGCTGCAAAAAACAAACAAAACAAAAACAAAACAAAAAACAACAGGTGTCCCAGGCAGCAGCAAGCAATGGCCAGCTCACTCAGCTTTCTCAGTCACCTTCAAGCCCTGAGTTAGGTATCATCCTTCCATGCAGGGACCCTTGCTGGGGGTGGACTGCAGTAGCTTGCGGACAGCAGGAGTGGCAGGAAGTGGCAGGAGAGGGGAGGGGATGTGTGTGAGAGAGGGGCTCTGCACTGACTGATTCCTGGTGGTGGCTTTCCCTGGATAAACCTGGGGGAGTGAGGAAGCTCACTGCTGTTGTGGAGCTTTCTTTAGGCTGTTTTCTCTGCAGCTGCTTCCTTGCTTCTAAAGCTTTTTAGTATCAGACCAGGGTCCTTTTGTTATTTCACAACTGCTTTACCAACAGAGTGGAGGGAAAACTCTGAGCTCCAGAATTAGCTGCTAAGGAATTGACTTAGAGTAAAATTGGAGAAGATTGTGAGTGGTCCTTAAACCTCTGTGGTCTGCCAAATGTAATAAATGAAAGTAAAATTATTAAATGTAATATTAATAAAATATTGTGGCCACAGTTAAGAAATCAACTCTCAAGTCAGGAGTCTGTCAGTAGCTCTCAACAATGTAATTTTAATACAAAATTGGAGATAGAGGAAAAATAAAAGAATGTAGAAAGGAGACAGAAAATCTCACCTATCTAGAAAAATACTCTTCTTAAGGCAAAATCCAACAGAGGGGGGGGGACTCCACTCCACACCTTTTATCCTCCTGCCCCTATATCCCACAGCATAGGCATGCAAAAACCGGGGTGCCAGGTAAGACAAATTTAGGTAGTGGTTTCTATCATCACAAAATGCTGCTGCTTCTTGACAAAGTAGGGGAGAGAGAAAAAGCAGGAAAGGGGTACTTAGCTACCTTGAAAGGTCCTTGACTGACTCAAAGTAGCCATCATTTCAGGTAGAGGGGTGCAGGGGAGTGTAACAAAAAGACATTTGAGAGTGAAAAAGTTTGACAGTCTAGATATACCTGAATAGCCATGCCCATACACATTATTTGGGTTTGAGCAGCCCCTGGGGGATTAATAGGATTTTCAAACAAGTAAGCTTTAGATTGTGTTGAGGATCTAATTTCCAAGGAAAGTCCTCAGGCTCTGGAACAGATAGTGTTACAAAGCTCTTGAGAATTGATATTAGCTAATAGCCCTCTTCACATTGGCAGAAGAGCCAAAGGTTTCTTTGTTTCATTCAGAATAGCAATCTTTGTATTGACATTCCCTTCACTCTATAAAAAAAGGAGGAAGCCCCTCACCTTCTCAGACCTGGCTTCTCATGATGGTTGCATTTGACACCCTATCTTCTGCTTGGAGATAAAGGAAGGCACAACTGAAACAGAACAGGGAGTAGTATATCATTCATCCTTGCCCTCTGTGTGAAAAATGCATCCTTACAAGCTGAAATAAACCTGGCCCCTGCCAGGCAGCCATCAGTCATGATCCAAACTCTAATACCTGAAGTTAGTGTGGCTGCAATCAGCTGTTCATGAGAGGGCTGTTACTAAGGGAAATGCACTCTGAAGCTGCCATTAAAGCACGGGACACCGAAGAATAACAGGGAGATGATGAGGATATCAGCTGCAACCCTGCTCCAGGGATCTGGAATCCTATGGGCTCTACCTGGCAAAAGGACCCCACAATATCAACTCCCCAAGCAGAAAAAGTCCATCAATACAAATTGTGTAAATAGAAATTGTGTACCCCTGAACTACATTATTCAGCATCACTTTCCTTTTCATCTCGAAGTTGCAAGCTTATGTTGTATCGATAAAGTGTGTGTAACACAGCTTTCTCTCTCTCTCTTCTCTGATGACTCTGCACTCTGGGGGCCCCCTTATATACAGTCCCGGAAAACTTCTTCCTTTACTGAGGCTATTACTTTCCTTTTGCTTCAAGTATTTTTTAATAAATATTTTAATAAACTTTATAAAATATGATTTTATAAATATTATAAATGTATGAATAAATATAAAATTATAAATATTATAAAATATAAAGATAAATAGCATTTGGATATTAAAATTTTAATCTTACAAAATCAAATAGGAAGCTGGAACTCGTTTAGTCATCAGAGTAGACTGCTCCTAGTACATGTGTGTGGGGAAATATTAGATAGTTGCTGTGATGGGAGAACCCTGCCAGCCTGAACTCCCCAGTCCTAGAGAAGCCATTTTCATTGGAAACGGAATTATTGGAAACTGAGGGGATGTCCATAAGTTGAGGAATGACTGAACAAGTTGTGGCTTATGATTGTGAATGAATACTACAACACTTTAAGGAATGATGAGCAGATTCATTATTGAGACCTTTGTGAAATTATGGAAAGAGAAACAAGTGGAGTCAAGAGAACGTTATATAAAGCTACGGAATTAATGTTTGAAGAATTAGTTGTGAATGTCTACCTCCAGAGAAATAACTGAAAAACAGAAATTTGAAAGACAGTTTATATATGCATACATATATTTATATGTATGTGCATTTATGTATATATGTATGTGCATTTATGTATATATGTATGTGTGTATAGTTATCCTTTCCTGGGGTTGGGGTGTGATGGCCCCATGATCTGTAAAATCTGTGTAAAATTTTGGCCCCCCTTTTCTAACAGCAAAGTGTAAAAAAATTATTTTTCTTTGATGGTATATTTACAGTAAAAGAAGTTATGTATATGTAGAGTATTAAAGATAAAATATGTTGATAAAAATGTTCCCTAATAAAATAACTTGAGATGAGAAATGTTTCGCATTCGATCTTTGTATTAGGAGATCCTGCTGAATATAGGAGGTGATGGTACTCCTTAATCATCAAATAAATACATATCATTATACTAATAATATTCTTTAAATTTGTCATCAGTGCTTCAATTCTGCCAAATACGTTAATATATATGTTGATACAAAATCCAGGAAAATGGATAGACTATAAATATGTCAAAGAGTACTATAGAATTTACAAATAAAAAGTAATCAATTCAAATTATTTTCATGAACACTTTCTGAGGCCATTCCTGGCTATGATCCCATGGATTAAACTACTTTATTTTGTCCTGCTTGGATTCTATAACAAATTTAAGAATAGGCCAGTTAACTGGTATATGGGCCAGATAGCTAGTGAATGCCTGAGTTTTTAACCTGGGGGCCAGTGGGTAGAATTGGGACTATATATAGGGGAAGCAAGTGAATATGTATTCCAAATAGAAGGCAGCATGTCCAAAAATATCTCCCCTACAAATATTGCCATGATTTTGACTTTCTGTAGTTTTAGTGAGAAATTATATTTAGAATCCATATTTTGGGTTAGAATAGAAAATTGTGAAATTATTTTGTATTTTAAATGTGAAATTATAAACAGAAGGCTACTGTAGGGTGTATCTGGGAGGGCAAAGAGAGGAGGCAGCTCCTTGAAGTCTCCTCCATACTTGCATTATTATGCCAAATATGTTTGATTATAACTTTGAAAAAAATATTAACCTTGAACTCAGAGAATGAATTAATCAGCTTCAGTTGGATGATTAATTTCAGTAGAACAGAAAACAGCCTGGTCACAATAGAGTCAAAGGTGACATATATAGGAGGAGCCATGTATGTTATTTTAAGAGATCAGACTTGGGTGAACTCCTCAGTGAGTAACATTTGCCTTTGAAAAATTGTGAATAATATTAAGGCAAGTAGAAGTAAAACTGGAATGGAGAGAATATTGAAGAAGGACCTACTAAAGGTGAGAGTGTGCTAAGGATGAACTTGGCCTAATTCACAATGATCCTCAAGCTCAGTCCCACTTTTCCATGCAGCTTTCTACACTGTGGGAGTAGTAGAGAATTCGTAGTAGTTATTTGCTACAACAGATTATTCTGATTAGTAACCTAACAGCATGAGAATTTTTGCCTGGTTCTGGTTTAAAAAACATTTTTAAAGTAGTACCTGATGTTTCAGGCACTTTTGTATATTAAAGGGCATGATTAATGTCACTGTGAGTGACTGTCTATCAGAAACATTTTCAAGTGAACAAGAGGGTTGTCAGGCATAGCAAGCAACAATTATACACATAATGGATAAGGAGTAGTATCTCACATGGCAAATACGTTATGAGAACTTAAACATCCTTTACAAATATGCATCATATTCAGGTTACAAGAGTAGCTTGATTTTGTTGTTGTTGCTGTTTTTGTAAATATCAGTAATAGAAATTAAGAGTGGAAGAGAAAATAATGTATAACACTTGCATTAGAGAATCCCATTACACAAAAGGAAAAGGAACCAAATATTGAAAGAGGGAAGATTAAAATGTTGGATGTAACTTGCAGAGAGTAAAAGAATGAAAGGAAGTAGTATATAGGGATGCTTTAGGAAATTCCATTTGTTTTCCTTTCCCTGAGTTTCTTGGGCTTTCCGTCCTTATTCAAGGAACCTGTTAAAATATTGGCATCTGAACTTCCAATAAAATGAGATCAGATACCCACTTCACAGAACTTAGTTCTCATCGCAAGCATGCACATAAAAATTCACCAACAGTAATAAGTTTCAGAATTTTCTCAAGGGAGAACCCATTGTCGAAAACTCCAGGTATCTAGCATGTTGAAATCAGGAGTATAGTATGATTTTTTTCTCAATGTTTTTCAGTGTTCCATAGCATAACTAATCCATAAGTTTCTCAAGCAAGTTGAGGAAGAGCTTAAAATATTCTCCATTATCTTTGTTCTTCTCTATACAAGAAAGGAACAAAACCAATAGAATTCTTCTTTATACCAATTGTCATTCATCTCTAGTGATCCCTTTTCTAAGATCCTAATAAGATCCTACTTATTACCATATACACCTTAGGGAAGACACATTTTATTTTCTATATTTTATTCAAGTATGAGACAGGAAGAAAACATTTCAACTTTCTCTATACATATTTCATGAGCCAAAATTTAAATTAACTAATTACCATGATCAGTGGATCTAGACATTTCAATCTTTTTAAACATATATACATATACATATATATATATTTTCCCAGTTACAAGCAAATATAACTTTTAACATTTGGTCTTCAAAATTTTAAAGTGCAAATTTTCTCTCTCCCTCCCTCCTCTCTTTTTCCTGACAAAGCAATCAACTTAATCTATGTTATACATATGCAACCATGCAAAACCTGCATGTATGTATCCACAAAGAAAATAAAGTGAAAAAAAAAGAAGTAGGCTTCTATCTGTGTTTAGACCCTATCAGTTATTCCTGAAAGTGGATAGCATTTTTAGTCATAAATCCTTTGGAATTATATTGGACCATTTAGATATTTTATTCCTGATGATACATTATTTGATAATTTTTATTTTAGGTCCTCCTCTGAATGTATCAATAGTATTTTTATGAAAAAAATCTCCCCAGCACTTGCTGTCTCACATATCTTCAGTATCTCCACAGTCCAAAATATTTTGTAAAGCATAGACTTCTCAGAGGAAACACCCAATTGGTTTCATGATCAGTCTCATTCCCCTACAGAATCTCGATCTACTTTATGAAGCCATGTTTGGTTTTAATTTCCTACAGCTACCCCAGAGTAGTTGGAAGGGACTCTTTAAATGATTACTTGATTGATATACAATCAAAAAATGAGAGATGTTAGAATACTCCTAATGATTTGCTTTTTTAAAAATTTCTTTCTATTAAGAGGAGAGATGAGAACAGGGCAAAACAAGTATGTGGTAAAAAGGGGGGAAAAGAAGTCTATGCATGTATACATTGTTCTCTTCTCTTGAAAAATTTTGAATGGTACACTGGAAAACATCACTGCATTTGAATTAAGAGACTGGGCTGAAATCCAACCTTAGACACTTACTCTTGGAACATTAATATAGTTGGGACTCGGTTATCTGTTTGTATTACCATCTATTCATTCCCAATGTGTAAATCTCCATAGCTTTCTCAACAGTAGTCATTTTAATTCTTTTGAAAATTTAGTGTTTTATGACTGAGTCACAAAACAACTGTTAAAAAGAATTGAATGAAGAGTGGGAAAGTAGAGATCTCATCCATAGAGCTTCAATTGTCTTATCCTAATGTATCTTTGTTGATATGGTTCTGCTCATTCTCCAAGCTTATTTTCAAACTTGACTTTATAGGATAACATATAGAGAAGTGGAAAGTAACAAAGTGGGCAAATACTCTAGCTTTCTCACTAAGGTTCTAAGTAAACGAGGCCCAAGAATTTCACACTTCCAGGGACAGAGACAAAATTCAAACAATGGTTCTTTGATTCTAAAACCAGGGTTATCATATATTTTTCTTATTGCTGAGTTTTGCTTTCTATCCAGAACCTTACTCTAGAGTTTTGAAGTGAGTCAAATACACTTATCAACATAATTCAATACTATTATAATGGCAAAAATGCCTACTTTAAAGCCTAATGTGTATTTTAAACAAAAAAAATAAAAAAATAGCCAGCTTATTAAAGATTATTGCACTGTAGCTATTACTCCAGGATAATATTTTATTAAAGCAAAAGACAGAGTGCCACAGAACTCAAGTGAATGTTCCTGATGATGTTTTTGTGAAATAGTTCAGAAAGAATATATTTCCATACAAAATAATTTCAAACATATGGCTGAAAAAATTATGACACACAATAGCCTTAGCATCTCCAGACTGTGAACTATGCATCTTTCTGTCAGTTGCCAGAGCTGTCATCTTCCAAATCAATTTCTCTCCTGATGGAAATGAGATATATTAATTTGGAAAATAAGTTTGAGAACAACTTTCTGAATAGAATTTTACAAATTCAAACATAATGATACAAAATAAAGTGTATCAAAGATGCACCAGAAAATCAGAACCACAATTTTGGTCACTTCTCCTTAAAATGCTTCATTTTTTTAAATGGGAGTTAGATACTAGAGTGGTTGGGAGAGGTTAGTGTGATTTTAGAGTGTGCAAGTGGCATGACACTGGCATACACTTTCCAAGTACTAATTTGTGCTCAGTTACCTGAAAGCACTAGCAATGACTAGCAACAATGGAGATTCCCAGGGCAAGTAAGTGATGTTACCTGATTTCATGGCTCTTATCTATTGGAAATTTGGATATGATATAGAGAAATAGTTGGTACCCTGAAACAAAGATAAGAAATGACGTTGCTTGTGGACAATCAACACTGAATTGAGAAGCAATGTTCTCTTTGTCTTCTTGATTGCTAGTCAATTATTGCTTCTAAGAATCCAGCCCACTGGAAGAATTATGGAATATCTGAAGATTTTAGAAGATTATTTACCTGTTTTGAATTACTAATTTTGTCCCGTGTGTTTTATTCTCTGACATTGCATAGTGTAATATTATTTTTTTCACCCAAAGATAATTTATTCATTGTCACTCCATGATCATAAAGATTTTTTTTTTTATCTTACACCTTAGGATCAATACTATGTGTTCATTCCGATGCAGAAGAACAGTAAGGGCTAAGCAATCAGGTTAGTGACTTAACCAGGGTCCCACAGCTAGAAGTGTCTGAGGTCAGATTTGAACCCAGGAACTCTTACTTCTAGACCTGTCCCTCAATCTTCTGAGCTACCCAGCTGCCCACATGATTATGAAGATTTAAAGATGAAATACACTACACAGTTTAGCACTCTATAATTTTACAATACATTCCCTTTCACATCTCTTCATTCCACTCAAATTGGTGAACTAATTGACCCACAAACCTAACACTAATGCCCTTTCTTTTGTGCTTTTGTGAATTCCCATGTTTTGAATGTAGTCCTTCCCTATATCTTTCAAATACTTTCTTTTCTTTCAAAAGCCTTTATATTTGTGGAATAGATAAATGCATGAGCAGAGGAGAGAAGCAGCATGATTTGATCAATGAATAGAGACTTTATATAAAATTATACAAACTTGGTAATAAGTAGTAATTAAATTATGTTTTACTAAAATAATACCCTTTATCCTTTCAATATCAAAAGTCAACCAATAGCATCTGATAATGGAAACATTCTCTGTGCTGCATAACTGTTATTAGTCATTTTCTCCTTCAGTATTTCAATCAACTAAAAATGATGAGGAACTGAGACAGTGTCAAGCAACTTGCCTAGGGTCACATAGCCAATAAGTGTCTCAGACCAAATTTGTACTCATGAAAATGAGTCTTCCTGACTCCAGGTCTGATACGTTAATCATTATAACACCTAGCTATACATAGAAGGGCTAAGATATATGCATAAATAAGTATAGGACAAGGTTGAGTATAAGGTTCATTACAAGGAAAAAGATACAGTGCTCTGGAAGTCCAAAGGAAAAATACATTACTCTAGTTATTCAATTAATCAATCATGTTAATAAATACTTACTAATTGCTTCCTGTGTGCCAAGAACTGTCCTAATCTGTGGAGATACAAAAAGAGACCCCCAAAAGCCCCTGCCTTCAAAAGAGAAAGCATTAGATTTGAGAAGTTTGAGAAAGACTTTCTGTAAAAATTGAGATTTATTTGGGGACTTAAAGTATGTCAAGAAAATCAGTAGATGAATTTAAGTGGAGAAAGCATTCCAGGCATGGAAGACAGCCAGAGTAAATACCCAGAGCCGAAAGATAAAGTGTCTTGTTCATGGAACAGTCAGAAGGTTGTTTTCTCTTGACTGAAGAATACATCTTGGGGAATAAGTTAAAAGACTGCGGAAAAGTAAGAAGGAAATAAGTTATGAAGAACTTTGAACGTCAAACAATATTTTATCATTGAATCTGGGGAAGGTGATAGGGAGTTATAGCAGTTTATTGATTAAGGGATTGACATAATCAGAACTATATTTTAGGAAAAGTACTTTAGGGGTTCAATGGGGAGTGGACTGAAGTGGGGAGAGAATTGAGGTAGGCACTTACCAACAAGCTATTGTATTATTCCAGGGATGAACTGATAAAGGCTTCCACTAGAGTGTTGGAAGTGTCAGAGAAAGAAAAGAGATATTGAAAAGATGCTGCAAAGGTAAAATCAATAGGCCTTGGCAATAGAACAGTTAGGAGAGGTAAGAGATAGTGAGAAGTAGAGGATTGCTCATGGTTGTAAATCTGAGAGACTTAGAAGATGGTGTAACCCTCTACATTAATAGAGAAATTAGGACCCTTGGGAAGATTTATGGGGAAATATAATGAGTTCTGTTTGAAGGATATTGAGCTTAAAATGTCTAGTACACATCTAGATTCAGATATTTAAATCTAACTCTAAAAGCAGTTGGAGATGTGAGATTGGAGGTTAGGAGAGAGATTGGGGAAGACTATATAGTATTGAGAATCATTGGTTTAGAAATGGTAATTATATCCATGGGACCTAGTAAGCTTACCAAGTCAAGCAGAATAGAGAAAGAATAGAAAAAGGCCTATAATAGAACCCTGAGGGACTCCTTCAGTTAGAAGGTTGAGGATGCAGTAAAAAAGACTGAGGAGTGGTTAGATAGGCAGAAGAACCAGAGAAAGTGGTGGCCTAAAAACCCAGAGAGAAGAGACTATTAAGGAAGAGAGGGTAATCAAGTGTGAAGGTCTATAGGGAGGTCAGGGGGAATGAGGGTTTAGAAAAGCTAAGAAATGTTACTCCATATCTCTGAGGAGAAGAGACGGAAGAAGGTAGAGGAGCAAGGAATTAATTAGTCTATACCCCTGTACCTGAGGCTCACTGTCATTAAAAGTTAACTTTTGTTTTGCTTAAGAAAGAGTATTAATATGAAACTATAAGTCAAATTTCCCTAGGCACTATGTATATCAGTTTAATGGTGCAATATAGATTCATCGCCTGAATTTGGCATAAAAATAATGTATTTTACTTCAGTTTCTTGCCATTTGAATGAGAAAAATGCTTCTGTCAGTTTTTCAAGATCCTTGCTAAGGTTAATGATTGAATTAATGATATTGGTATATGGGGGGGAAAAATCCTGTTGCTTCTGGCTGCATCTGTCAAATGCTTCTCCTATATAGAAGATTCATAATTTAAAAAGAAAAGACACTAAATAATTTCTGAAGTTGCTACTTACAGAGTGCACTAAGTTTTCAGAAAATGAATGCCAAACTCAGGATTATCTGTCAATGGAATCTATCAGGCATGACATGTGTGCAGTAACGGAGGTTGGTGGGGGACATTCTAGTTATAAACAAACATAGGCACAATGAATGTTTCAGAAATGCCTAAGGGCCAAGGGGGAGAGGAGCAGTTATAGGGTTTCTTCAAAAGCAGGACGCAGCAAGTTAATTTTATGTACATAGTGATTATGTGAAATGTGTTGGTAACTAAGATTTCTAAAAAATAATTTTGAAGGTCAGAAATATAATTTTTGCCTTTTAATTTTAACTCCTGTCAGGGATTCCCAGGTACTTAGAGAAGACTTCCCCTGCATCACCAAACGACTTTGACTTTTTAAGCAATTCTCTAGGTGTACATTTGGAAAATAAATGAAAAACAAAACTCACTTTCAAAATTTACAAGGGGGTGTTAATAAAACAATACATAAATGTTTCCATTAAAGAGGCTAATTCAGGCTGCTTTCAGTGATAGTTTAATCTTAGTTTATATTAAAGTAGGAAGAAGTGCTCACAGGGTCATTCTGGATTCTTTACATTGAGGAGATCAAATAAAAAACAATGCCGATGACTCTGAAATGATAGCAGACTGTTATCTGTCCCTTTGGTCACAGTTGATTTAAGGAGTTTGGTGCATAAGAGAAAATTGACCTATAGGATTTAATAGCTCTTAAAATGTAAGTCTAGATTCACTGTCAGCTTCATTTGAACAACATAGCTGAGTTAGATTATAGCTATTAATTATACATTTGTGCTGCTGAGGGCACCAGGCAAGAAGCAAATAGTAACTCTAAACACAAGTTTGATGTGTCATGCCAAATTACCAAGGATTGTAATAGTCTGTCATAATGCTTTTAAGAGAAATTCATTCTATATTACATTATGACATTGTGCAAATGTCCATGGGTCAGACCTTTCACAGCAGTTTTATAAGATGGAAATCTGGCTATCTTAATTCCAAGTCTCCAGAGTGTGTGTACACATAAATGCACACATACAAATACTTGGGCAATACTTGAAAGCTTCAACACATACTCAAATAATATCCACGTCTTACTTTCTATATGTTTCTACTTATGACTAAACATATTTGTCTTCTATTTTTATCAAATTAGTAATCTGCAAACCCTGAAAGGAAAAAAAATAACTATCTCAGTGTGTCATAGTAGATAGAAAGTAGGTCTCAGATTCTGGAAGAACAGAATTTAAGTCTCATTTCTGGTTATAAGTTTGTGACTTTTGGCAAGTGGTTAAGTCTCTCCATGCCCCTATTTAACTCCCTAAGACTAAGTTTCAGAAGGTTTCTTCCTGCTTTGATAGAATACGTTTCCCAATATCAATGAAATCATAGATTCAAACCTATTTCATGGTTATTGGTGTTGAATGGGAAATGATTAAGGGACTAATGCTTTAGACAAACACAATTTTCTTTTTTAAACTGAAAGTCACAAATTGTGTTGTTGACTTTCAAAGAAACTGAAAGGTCTTCTTTGGCTACTTTAAATAAGGAGCTCAATTGATTTAGTATAAATTTGCTGTTAATCTCTGAATCGATAACTAAATTTCAGTTTATATACTGACAATGTTGGATTTATTAGTCTTTCAAAAATCATTTTCATTTAAGAAAAGTCCTTTTCTATATAGTTTATAAAACCAATCAATCAATGAATCAACCAACAAACATTAACTGAGCCCTTACTATGTATCAGACACTAGTGGGTGCTAGGGAAACAAAGACAAAAAAATTAAATAGCCCAAACCTGAAGAGAACTTAAATTCTATAATTCAGAGAAGTTAACTGACTTGCCCACAGTCATATCAATTAAATGTTAGACTCATCCCTTGAATCTAAGTTTTATATAACATAAAGACCAGAGTTTTTTTTTTCCATTTTGTTGCTCAGAATGGTTCAGTCAGATTCACATTAAAAACAATAATGGAACAAGAACTGAATATAGGATCAGAGGAAGTAGGTTCAAATAACAATCAAGCTATTTAACACATTTGTCTCAAGTTTGAGAAATCAAATAATCTCTCAGAATCTGAGTTTCCTCATCTATGAAATAAGAAATTTCCATTAGATAATATCCAAGGGATCTTTAAGCTCTTTATTTTATATGAAAAAAATTTCTATGTTTTGGGTAACAGTGAAAAAATTACATGGTTCCATTATAATTTATGCAACCATTTATATTTTTCCATCATAGAATTTTTCTCATTTAACAAAAATATTTTCACAAATTTATCAGAGCAGTTTTATATAGATAGCAGTCTCTGACGTGACATCTAACTCTCACCTCACCTCCCTTTATTTATTCCATATGTATATATATGTGTGTGTATGTGTGTATTCTTTTAAAAGAAGATACAATAATATTAGGAAATATACACTTCCTTAGTACTAATTAAGACATCATAGCATTGCTATGACTTTGTCATTTACAGATTCAAATAAATGAGGGATAAATTATCATAATTTTCTATTGTAAAGATGAATTAGCAAGGGGTCCTATGCACAGATCCCATTTCTTCTACTTCCTACCTGATTTGCCCTTGATTTAATCAATAAACTTCTCTGAGACTTAGTTTCCTTATCTATAAACCAATAGCTTTGAATTAAATTACCCCTTGTGCTTCCCAGCTCTAGATGAATCTATCCATCTATCTATCTAGCTATCTATCTACTTATTTATCTATCTATACAAATTGAATTCTGTCATAGACAATATATTTTCTTTTCTTTTTTTTAGTTTCCTATTTTTTTTAATTTTTTTTTTTTAAATTTTAAACCCTTAACTTCTGTGTATTGACTTATAGGTGGAAGATTGGTAAGGGTAGGCAATGGGGGTCAAGTGACTTGCCCAGGGTCACACAGCTGGGAAGTGTCTGAGGCTGTATTTGAACCTAGGACCTCCCGTCTCTAGGCCTGGCACTCAATCCCCTGAGCTACCCAGCTGCCCCCATTTAGTTTCCTATTTTTTAGCCTCACAACTGACTTGAAAATGTCAGGTTGGATATGTTACAGTTGCTTACATTGCTTTCTCCTTTCTTCTAGTCTGGTGTTGATTTTTATCTTTGCTATAACTAGAACAAATCTCTGTGAAAACACATATACATCTTATAATTATAGAACATCAGGATGACCATTTGTGGCATTAAATTTTTAAAAAAGTTTTCTTCTTAACACAAAGAACTGAGTAATATATGTTTCTGCGTTAATATCCAGTAATTGGTGCCTGCCTAATGGATACTATGGATGGAGAGCTGAGCTTGGAAGTCAGGAAGACTTGAATTCAAATCAGACATGAGTGGTTTGGTTATGGGCAATTCATTAAATTAATTTAGCCTCAGTTTCCTTATATGTAAAATGAGAATGATAATAATGGCCCCTACCAAACAAAATTGTCATTAGGATCAAATTAAATAGCATGTAAATTGTTGTCAAATAAAGCACTATATGACTGTTATTGTTTTATTACCATTGCTATTAATCATTATTCTTTTTATTTTAAACCCTTAACTCCTCTGTATTGGCTCCAAGGCAGAAGAATGGTAAGGGTAGGCAATGGGGGTCAAGTGACCTGCCCAGGGTCACACAGCTGGGAAGTGTCTGAGGCCGGATTTGAACCTAGGACCTCCCGTCTCTAGGCCTGGCTCTCAATCCACTGAGCTACCCAGCTGCCCCCTACTATTAATCATTATTGAAAATAGTTTCTGACTTTTTTTGTCCTTAGTGTTTGTCATGTCCAGCATCTTCTGAATCTCTCCTGGAAGTAAATATTCATGACATATAAACTTCTGCTTCAATGCATGCTAAATTTTTTTACTCTTCATTTCTTCATTGAGTCATATTGTCCAACATTTAGTGCCTTTTACCCTGAACCTACTTCTGACTGAAGACAATGACTATCAGTATAAATGTTAGTATACTTTGGAATCCTTAGCAAGTCAACTCCATAAGATTATAATTGAAGCCAAGGGATTTGATTAGATTACCTGAGAAGAAAAAATAGAAAAGAGAAGAGGATCAAATGACTGTCTCACAGGGACACAGACAAAATGGGGAGGATAATGAACCAGCAAATGAGGCAGAAAAAAGTTGAATGTATTTTCAATGTTTGCATATCTATCTATACCCACATGTTATTAACAATCAGACAGAGAGTTGGCCTCATAATGAGGGAAACAGATGTTCAGGTTTTGGCCACATAAAAGTCTATTAAGCTGTTGAGTCCAAAACAATCCTTTAAGAAAGAAGTGAGGAGGTCCATCTGCATTAGTAAAAGGAGTACTCTACATAAATTAAATCAAAGATTTAATCCACATCCCCTAAATAAATATTTTTGGCCATACTTCTAATTATTTTATTTTGTAGAGAACTATAAGGGAGAAACCTTCTCAGAACCTTGGAGACATATTGTAGTTTAAAGACAATAAAAGATAAAATGTTTTGTCTAATTTTGCTTCACCAGCATGCATTAATGGAAAGAACTGAACCCAGGACTTCTTGATTCTAAGTTGAGAACTCTCTCTACTATTTCATGCTTGCCCCTTATATCCATCTATCTATTTATCAATGTATCTGGTTGAATGTCAACCATCAATGCAGAGAGATGGACAACCTATATAAGACTTATTAGGTCATTTCTATTGAGGTACTTAAGGTCATACATCATCAACTTTTCAGATACTTAACAACATCCACAGCTCAATCATTTCAGTTATTAAAAAAATTGATGTTGTACTCCAGGGACTGACACAGAACCAGCCCAGGGCCAACTCCAAGTTCATTAGTCAACTATGCAAACCTGACTTGACCTTGCTACTTGCTTTCTGCATAGCAGTTTCCAGTAGCTCCCAGGATTCTTATTCAGATGCCAATCTTTCTTCTCGCTCCCTCTATCCATAGAATTGGCTCTAAATCTGCAATCAGACCCTTTTCTTCTCTTAGTTTCATTTTCTAATATTCTATTTAAACTCTATACAGACCCAAGTATAAATAAATAATATATCATTACAATCTCTGCCACTCCCTACTCTCCTCTCTCTTTCTCTTACTCTGTACATGTGTTTATGGCAAATTATGATTCATTATAAGGATTTGCTCAATGGAATCTTTTTTTTTAAACCCTTGTACTTCGGTGTATTGTCTCATAGGTGGAAGATTGGTAAGGGTGGGCAATGGGGGTCAAGTGACTTGTCCAGGGTCACACAGCTGGGAAGTGGCTGTCAATGGAATCTTTTATAAAAAGCTAAATTGCCCAAGAGGTACTGATGGAAGTATCCAATGATTTTTTTAAATGTCATAAGATGGAATGATAGACTTAAGAAAATGAATAAGGTTAAGATGTTATTTTATTTTATTTATTAAATATTCATTATTATTTTTTTAAAAATTAAAAAGTATTTTATTTTATTTATTAAATTTTATTAAAATATTTTAGAATATTTTTCCATGGTTACATGATTTATGTTTTCCTCTGTCAGTTTTTGGTTCTCCTTTTTCAACTGGCCCATTTCTTTTTGCATCACTTTCATTTCTCTTCCCCACTTTCGCTCTGTCTCTCTTAATTGATTTTGGAAGCCTTTTTTGAGCTTTTCCAGAATCTGTGTCTAATCCATATTTTTCTTTTGGATTTTGCAGGTATTTCCTTTTCTTTCACTGTTCCCTTCNCTGTTTTTTCATTCCTTTGATTCTGTTTTATTGTATTTTGATTTCTCATGAAATCATTGGTTTCTAGATGAGCAATTCTGATTTTTAAGACCTGGTTTTCCTCTGTCAGTTTTTGGTTCTCCTTTTTCAACTGGCCCATTTCTTTTTGCATCACTTTCATTTCTCTTCCCCACTTTCGCTCTGTCTCTCTTAATTGATTTTGGAAGCCTTTTTTGAGCTTTTCCAGAATCTGTGTCTAATCCATATTTTTCTTTTGGATTTTGCAGGTATTTCCTTTTCTTTCACTGTTCCCTTCGGTTTCAGTACTTTTTTCTTTGTTTCCAAAGAAATTCTTTAGTAGGTGCTTTTTTCATTGTTTGCTCCTTTTTCCTATCTAATTATAGGTAGGATCTGTTTTCTGGTAAGTCGGGGTACTCTCTTAAACTTCAGCCCTTCCTTGATATTATTCTAAGCTTATTTTCTGGGTTTTTACCCATTTCTGTTCTTGGGGACTGATGTGATGATCTGAGGGCTGCGAGGGGGCTCCTGTGAACTGTGTCCTCATCCCAAGTCCAGACATGGATTCCTGGCTTCACTCTGAGCCCACACAGATCAGCCCACTTCAGCCCAGACCACTTTGGGCTGTGACTCCAGACCTACATAGGTTTGACATTTCAATGGGTGTGGGTTGGCTTGTACCACTATTTGCCCAGGAAGGATCTCAGGGTTGGAATGTTTCTTGGGATTAGGTTCCAAACCTGTGACAGCAGATGAGGGATAAGAGTTGTGGCTTGCTCTTCCCTCCTTGCTCCTTCTTGCTGGGTCTGCTCTTCTCTCACCTCAGTGCCACAGATATTCTCTGCCTGCCTTTTGGGTTTTTATTTTCTTGTTAGTTGTTTTACTCTGTCTCCTTATTGGATCTTTCACTCCTGTATTCTTTTTGTGGCAATATTTTAATATTGTTTGGAGAAGACTCTCTTTGTACAGGGAACTGTTCTGGTTTACTCCCTCATCTTGGCTCTTCTCCTTGAAAGTCTCAAATAATACATTATTGAAAAACAAATTGCCATACTTTAAAATATTAAGTAAATTATAAGAAGATGTATAAACAATATATTTTAATAAATTTTATTTATTTATTTGATTTTTTGCTTTTTACCAATTCATTCATTTATTTATTTATTTATTTTTTAAACCCTTGTACTTCGGTGTATTGTCTCATAGGTGGAAGAGTGGTAAGGGTGGGCAATGGGGGTCAAGTGACTTGCCCAGGGTCACACAGCTGGGAAGTGGCTGAGGCCCGGTTTGAATCTAGGACCTCCTGTCTCTAGGCCTGACTCTCACTCCACTGAGCTACCCAGCTGCCCCCTACCAATTCAGTATTTAATTTTCTTTTGAAACAGAGAAAATATTTTAGCCAAATACAACAAAGATGTCAGACAGAATATACAACATTCTCCAACTCAACTCTTCCACCTCTGTCAAAAGGAAGGAGGAATGTGTATGTTCTAGAAGACTAAGTCTGATCATTATAGACACTCAGAGTTTATTTTTCTTTTAGTGATTTTAAAAAATGTACTCTATTGACTTCAGAATGTATATTGTTCTCCTAGTCCTTCTCATCCCACTTTCAATCAGTTCATGTCAGTTTTCTCACCTATCCCTGGATTCCTCATAGTGCTCATTTCTTAGTGCACAATTATTATTGCAATACATGGATATAACCCAGTTTCTTCAGCTATTCTCTAATAAATGGGTACCCACTTTATTTTGAATAAATTTTTAAATTTAAACAAAAAATAAAATAAGGATTTTGAATAAAATTCAGAAACCACTTAGAAAAAAAGAACTCATTTATTAGGACATATAAATTAAGATGTAGTTTTAAATTCCTTAGATCTTCCTAAGTGCAATTAAGAAGAAAAAGAACAATGATAATAACTATTATTATTAACATAAATATCATCATTATAAGAAAGAAAAAGAAGCAAGAGAATTAAGGAACTATTATATATAGGCAATATTATAATGATGAAAATAAATAAATTTCAAATAACAGAATGTTTTTAAATGATCTAATTCAAAGTCAAAGATAAAAAGGTTATTTTTCTACATATTGAATGTAGAACAGAACAAAAACATTATTTAAGGGTTTAATACTCATATACTGCTTCCAATATTATATCACATTATGATGATATGATTTTGAACTCAATTCAACAAGCATTTACTTACTACTTAACTACATTATCCAGTGGACTGGGTGCTAGGGATACTATAAAGAGAAAGCAACAGACAAACAAATAGAAAAGAAAAAGCTTTTACCCTAAGAAACTTGTATTCAATTGGAGGAAAAAATAAGTACACAGAACATACAAAAACATAAAATAAAATACAAGGAAGTTTTATGGAAGATTAACTAAAAAAAGGGAGAAAGTCAGGACCAATTTCTGATAAAAAATGAAACTTAAGCTGAACCATTAAGGGAAGAAAATATTTCAAGAGACCAAGATAAGAACATTAGTTTGAGAATAGCATCTTCCAAGACATAGAAGTGGGAGAGATGATATTGTATATCAAAATATTATTAGGTCAAATTTGTTAGTATAGTTTATGTATTGGGTTGGGACGGAGAGTGATATAAATGTAGAATCAGTCTAGAAAGATAAATTGATGCCAGAATGTAAGGAACTTTAAATGCTAACCAGAACAGTTTGTATTTTATCTTAGAGCCATTTGGGAGCTACTGACATTCTGCTGCTGACATGCATTAAATGTTATTTAGAACTCAGATTAACACAGACAGTTTAGGAAATTTAGAGTATTTCTTATGGGGAAAGATCCTGCCCACACTATAGACACTTATGGATATATCTTATTGTAAAGGTGCATGTGTGCTGCTTATGTAGGTTATGTGTAGATAGATGATTTTCTTTAGATGTGGCTCAAAGAGTGAGGAGAAAATCTCTAGACACTCTTTTGCCTACTCCTAACCAAGGAATATTGATTACTACCAGTATAGTAGCAGGAGATTGGGACTACAAGGACAGAAATTCTACTCTCATCAGAGATGGGGTTCAAAGCTGGAATTCTATCTCTCTGCCTCTCCAAATATTCTTCATTTAAAAGAAATCTTTTTTTAGATTCAAGATGCACTCCTGGTTTGCTGTTGTTCAGTTATCCAATCATGTCCAATACCTTGTGACCTCATTGACTGTACTGTCCATGGGGATTTCTTTGCAAAGATACTGGAGTGCATTTCCTTCTCCAGTGGATTAATGCAAACAGAGGTTAAATGACTTGCCTAAAGTCATACCTACAGTTTCTGAGATTTGTACTCAGGTCTACCTGATTCCAGATCCAGAGCTCTATTCACTGAGCCACCTATCTTTCTCACACTTCTGGTTACTATCCCTTAATGAGAAGCAAATTTCACAAGCTATAACTGTAGGAACTATATATATCTTTGACTTTCTTGCCATCAAATGGCAGTTAAATATACCAAAAAAAATCACAATAGCAGTTAAACCCATTTATCCAAATCAATAACAAAGAAGAGTCTGAGAATCTGGGTAGTTAAAGAGATTATAATATCTCAGACAATATGCATGGTAAATGAGTTCTCTCTTTAGGAATGAGATATCTCAGCTCAACTGAAAGTTCTTGACTTTACTGCCAGGACAATTCTCCAAAGTCTTTATTGTGGCAAAATGAGAAAAGAAACATGCACAAGATATCAGTTCTTCTATATGTTGGCTTCCTCACAAAGATTTTATCCCTCACCAGAGACCCCTCTCTGAATAGAGCATGAACACTGTGTGTGTCTTTTCTTTAAAAAAAAATAATAAATAGAAACCTTTGAGTATTAAAACAATTTATTGTTTCTAAATTCCCATGATTATATTGTTCCCATCTTGTCCTCTACACCCTCCTCCAATTGCTCCAATCCCTTACCCTCTCTCTCCTTTAGGAACACCACAACTTTGAAGTTTGCTAGCAAGTAATGATTATAAATTCTTTCCCGCAATCTCCCTTTTTTTGGTACTGCTCAGATGCAGCCCCCTGAAATGTTCTATCCTGAGTATGACTTTATTCCTAATCTGACGAATACAATGAGTAGAATATAATACAATGAAACTTGTAAAGAATTGCCTTAGAAACAGACTGACAGATGAACATTTACTTTCCTTTGGCCCTCTCTTTTAAAAGTTTGCCTATCACTGCTAGAGGAATGTCCAGTAATCTCTATGTGGCATTCAATACTAAGTTAATCACTATTTTTTAAGGTTGCACATATTAACTTCAGTAAAAAAAGATTTTCAAGGAAAAAAATGAAATAGGATGTTTCAGTTCACTGTGCTGTCTTTCAATTCAAAACATGACCCATTTATAATATATCTTATTTTCTTCTCTTTTTTTTTCTTCCTATACCAAATCAAAATAGAGTAGAAACCTTCTTCATTCAGGTAATGTGAACTTTTTTTTTTAGTCTCGCGATTTCATCTTTCAACCAAGACATGTGCAATAACAATATGAATGCAGTTATAACAAATTCTTTAGAGAAATAAGGATACCAAAATGACTGGGAAAATGTTAATTACTCATGAGTAAAATGTGCCAATATGATAAAAATGGCAATAATAACTAAATCTATCTACTTATTCAGTGGTATATTCATCAAACTATCAAATGATTATGTCTAGAAGAAAAATTCATGTAGAAGGGTATAAAAAGGACAAATATCTCAAGGGAAATAAAGAGAAAATCTATATCATTAAAAATGAGGGGGGCAGCTGGGTAGCTCAGTGGAGTGAGAGTCAGGCCTAGAGACAGGAGGTCCTAGGTTCAAATCTAGCCTCAGACACTTCCCAGCTGTGTGACTCTGGGCAAGTCACTTGACCCCCATTGCCCACCCTTACCAATCTTCCACCTATGAGACAATATACCAAAGTACAAGGGTTAAAAAAAAATGAGGGTAATGCAAATTAAAGCAAATCAATGTTATATATACATATGCAACTGAATATTATTATGCCATAAGAATATAATAACAATATTATTATGGTATAAGAAATGATGAAATTATAGTTTCAATGAAACTTTGAAAGATGTGTATTAACTGATATGGAGTGAAATTTGAGGAACCTGGATAACAAATTATACAATGAAATTATTAATAGAAATAAAACTTTGATTTGTATAAGCATTCTTATCAATGTAATAACTCTCCATGACTCCAGAGGACAGATGCTGAACATGATGTTATTTAGATTCTTATAGATTATGAACTCATGATGCAAAATGTTATATTGATTTTCAGATATGACTAATATTTACTTGCCTATTTACATTTGTTTCAAGAGTCCTCTTTTTCTTTTTCATTTACAGATATAATGGGAAGGAAGAGAAGTTGAGGAAGAAAGAATCCCTTTGAATCTTTTTTTTTAAATCCATAGAGAACAAAAGGCCAAAAGGAATCACAGATGAACATGGTAACTTTAAATATTGCATGCTGAATTTGTTATTATTTTATTTTTAAAAGAAAGATGTCTTTAATAAATTCATATATAAAACTTAATTAATCTTTTCAGTTCTACCATGTGTCTAAACATGCCCATTTTATTTACTGTTAATTTCTAGAATAAAAATAAATTTTAAAACTTTACTAACATTTATGTTGTTGGTTGGCCTTCCTATCCTAATTCCCAAAGGAATTTCTTTCCTTATGAATGCTAAAAAGAGCTCAGGAAATTCCTGATTCATACTAGTGGCACAATATTAAGTCTAATGACCTACCTATTCTTACTCCTCTTCTACATTGGTAAATAAGTTCTGGAAAAAAGGAGGGGCAGCACTTGAATCTAGTTTGCTTTATTCATGTAATGCCTATCAGGCAGAGCCAAGGATTCTAGTTCTACCTTTTTCCCAGCACATGATAGTTATATCCTGGAATAACTTTTCAATAATCTTTTCCTGTGGTTAATCTGTCTTCAAGCTTTCTAAAATGTAACTTCTCTACAAGGAATTCTAAAACAAATGTGTTTTATTTCACATGCTAATTAACAGTTCTCTCTACTTCCTTCAACCCCATGAGAGTATTTCCTAATATTAAAATATACTGCCCTTGCAGATCTATTATCCCCACCTCCTTCCTGTTTGCTTAGAACAGACAGATTTTGGCTACCCAATAAGTAAAGAAGAATAATGGAAGGGGGAAATCTACAACATAGCAATTCTGAAAAAGATTCCCCAGAAATATTCAATGAAAAGGGAATCCAATGTGTCTCTCCACCACCAGAAGTTTTATAAGAAAAGTTTAACAAATAGGGTTTGAGAGGAGGAAAGGAGAGGATGAGCAAAGATGAGAAAGTTTCTATATCTAGCTTGTTTTTTGCCTATTTCCCAGATCAGGAAAATGAGATGTTTTGGAAAAGGAGTTGTTATTTTTTTTCAGTGATTTCAATTATATCTTACTCTTCATAACCTATAGACATTTTTCCTTTTTTGTATGTAAAACATAATGTAGCATGTAAAAATTAACTTAAGAAAAATGATGTGTTAGAAATATGTAACAAATTATAATAAATATGCCTATCCAGGAAAAACAAATTCTCACATTATGACCAAAATCGGTCTCATTCATTTCCCTTCCTTCCTACCCTTTCCCTCTCCCCAAGAAGGTAAGATAATATGATCTTTTTTATACATAGATAATCATATATACATATATATATATATATTTATCTGTCACTTTGTGAATCATGGCACATAATGCTTACACTAAAGAAAAATTAATGGAGGAAATAAAGTGAGGAATAATATGTTTCAATATTCTTTTGGACTCTGTTCCTTCCATGGTGGTACATATTCTTTTTTGTTATGAATCCCTTGCAGTTGTCCTGAATCTTTGCCTTGATAATAGTTGTCATTCATAGTCGATAATCACATATTATTACTGTTACTATGGTCAATGTTCTCCTGGTTCAGCTCACTTCCCTTTGTATATTGTTTCATAAATGTCTTTCAAGGTATGTGTGTGTGTGTGTGTGTGTGTGTGTGATCATATTATTTGTCATTTCTTATAGCACCACAGTATTCCGTTATAATCATATATTACAACTTGATCAGCCATTTCCCAATTGATGAATAATTTTTCAGTTTACAATTCTTTGAAACCATCAAAATACCTGCTGTAAATATTTCAGAACATATAGTTTCTTTTCAATTTTTCTTGACCACCTTAGGAAATGAACCAAATGGTAGTTTTACTGAGTTAAAAAGTATACACAGTTTTATAACTCTTTGAGCATAATTCTAGATTTTTCTCTAAAGTGGTTAGATCAGTTCATAGTTTCCCAATTTTTCCACATCTCCTCCCTTTTATTTGTTAAAATTTTAATATTTTTAATAATCAGATAGGTGTGAAATGATATTTCAGAGTTGTTCTGATTTGCATTTCTCTGATAAATAATGATTTAGATTTTTTTCAAGGAAGTCATAGATAGATTTAACTTTTTTTATGAAAAAAACTGTCTGTTCCTCTCTTTTGACTCATTAACAGTTGGGAAATGGCTCACATTCATATATTTGGCAACGTTTTCTGTATATTTTAGATATGAGACCTCTATCTGAGAAATTATAATTTTTCCCCAACTTATTGCTTTCCTTCTAATTTTGGCTACGTTAGTTTTACTCGTACAAAATCTTTTTAATTTAATGTAGTTGAATTTATCCATTTTACATTTCACAATGCTTTCTGTCTTATTTATTCATAAATTATTTTCCTATCTATAAATCTCATGTGTAATTTGTTCCCTGTTCTTATAATTTGTTTATATCTCCCTTAAACCTAGGTCATGTATCCCCTTTGATGTTATCATGGTAAATGATGTAAGATATTATTTTATATCTAATTTCTGCCAAGCTGTTTTCCAATTTTCCCAACAATTTTTTGAAGTTGTGAATTCTTATTCCAAAATATTGGAGTTTTATCTTCGATAATCTTTTAAGCCTGTATGTTGTATGTCTATTCTATTTTGGTGATCTACTTTTCCATTTCTTAGACATGGGATTTATTGGCAAAAAAAACAGGAGCAGTTTGCCATTTCCTTCTCCACTGTCAAATGAATGTTGAAAGATTTGGCCAAAGTCATAAAATTAGGAAGTTTCTAAGACTGGATTTGAAATCAGGATTTTCATACTCCAAACTTTGGACTGTATTTGTGTTACCTATTTGCCCCTCAGAAGGGAGTTATTACATACGTTTTTGAGTGTATATTGCTATATTGATTGTATGTTTGAAGTTAAAGCATTGTATACACAAGCATATTCTGCAGTTCCTTTGAAGTGTCACAATAACACAATGTCACAAGACTTGGTTTTAGTGCAATACAGCAAGTGAAGTTGTTATTCAGATGTTGCCAGTGGATCATGTTCTCAAGAGATATTTCTGACTTAGTAAACTCAAATTAAATCTTCCCTTGAATACAAGTAGCTACAGACACTCAAAGAGGTGGTATAATTGGAGGATAGAAGATTTAACACTTTTCAGAGAACCAAGTAAAATAAAATTGCATGGAAATTTAACAATGTCATGCACTACAGAATCCACTGCTCATTCAATAAGATCTAAAGTGTGAATTCTTAGAAAAGGGAGTGCACTCTATAATGAGGATTTAATACATAGCCAAATGACCCAATATGGAGGCATTCTGATGGGAAACTTCAGGGACTTTCTTCTGGGAAAATACAATCTATGTTAATGTCTCTGTTTTGGCTACTTAGCCAGAATTGCCTACATCTTTAAACTACCTGAACACACAGGCATTCTCTCTTTTTCCAGTGTTGAAGATCTCATTTACCCACTGATATTAGGGTTCTAAGACATTGGAAAGGGCACCTTCTCCATGCTCTTATTCCCTGTGCTCCACAGAAATAGACTTGGGTTTTGGTCTTGTATTGATTGTCCTTTTCAATTCTAAATTCAAGGAGTGAAATACCAGACTTGGGGGCTCTAGCCATGAATATGTTGGAACACAGGGTTCAGGAGAGAGGTTGCAACCAGATGAGCAGGAAATGCTGGAGAAATGATGGCCAGGAGGCAAACTTTGGACTTTAAACATGGTGAGGTTATTTTTACTTAGGAATTGAGTTAACCTATGAACTTAATCATTACCTCCCAAGAACTAGAGGAGGATAGCAAAGGAAGATTATCTCTCCTGAGGATTAGGGGAAATTTTGAATTACTTATTTTTTTAGATATCTTTATAGCAAATATCCCTCTGTCAAAAGACAATCTGAATGGTAAATCATTAAATAGAAATGGGGTTGGATCCCTGAAACAGGGGAAATATAATTGAGGGAATGGAAATTGCAGAGACTAGACACTCTCACCCTCCTAAGAGTACCATAGATCTTTATGGGAGAGGAAGAAATATAATACATTTGATATTCAGGGAGAGGGTGCCAAAGGAACACTGTCACAACTTTTTTTTCAAGCCTGCTTTGCCTAATCAAGCACATGCAGTAACTTTGAACATTATCATCACTACATAGATATATCTGTGTGTGTGTTTAAAAGGCTACTTTGATCAACTGAATCAAATATCAACTTGATGACCAAATAAATATGGAGTATCAAGGAAGCTAAATGGCTCAGTGGCTAGGGTGTAATGAATGAAATTCTCTGGAGGATGTATTTTTTTAATTAAAATTTCAATTTATTAATCTGGTTCTCAATAAGATCTAATTAGCTAATGGACTCCCTCACAGTTCAGACAGATGCTGCAGAACTTGATGTAGGCAGGCAAGCTGGATAGAAAAAAAAAGGGCTATAAGAAAAAGAGTGATTCCATAAGCCTAAATATGTGTATATATATATATATATACTATGATATCATCATTCAGCCCCTCCCCCTAAGACATCTCTGATTGGAAAATAGTCACTCAGGGAGTAGCCTCAGGGACCTCAACTCTGTAAGGAATTAAATTTAAAGGTTTGAGTAAATGTGTAAAATTCTAAAATAATGTGGTGGTCACCATTTTAAAATATTAAAGCTCAAGTCAAAATGACTTTTAATGGCTTTTATTTACAAAGAGGTAGAAAGAGCGAAAGTAGAGAAATGCAAAAAGGGGATAGAGAAGATGTCTAGCCTATTACACTAAATATTGCTCCAGTGCTTGGTTTTGCCTTGCAGGGCTTACTGACCCTCAACTAGAGGACCCAGTGTTGCACCCACATGGCCTCCTCTAAGAGGGTAAGGCCTCTCCAGATATAATCTCTCCAGAAGCCAGGAAAGGAAGGCCAGCTACTGACTCACCCAAGAAACAGTCCAAGAACCAAGGTCCCAAGTCAAGTTGAAGCTGAGGTCCGAGTCCAAAGTCACCTCCAAGAGGCAGGTAAACAGTGAAGCTCCAAGCCAAAGACTCAAGCCAAAACACTCCCAATGCAAGAAGTTCAGGATTTTTAATAGTCCTTTTTCCACATCACTTCCCATCCCTTCCCCACTTCACAGGGGTTAATCACAGCTTCCAAATTACTTAGGGGGGCAGTATCTGTGGGATCCACCTCTCATCCTCTGAAGGTGGCAACTATTATAAAAGGATTCACAAGTTTCTGACTGATTGGGTTAAAAAGGTGGACCTCTCCAAGTAAGTTACTTTTGTGAATTCTCTTACTTGATGGCTAACAAAGTGGTAAGTAGGTGGTAAGTAGGGGTTAAGTAGGCATTTATTGATTGATTAATTCAAAATAGACAAAGAAAATAAAAATAAATTCCCTTTCATAACTCCTTTCTTACCACTTCATCACAGGAAAAGGCAGATCCCAAGAGGATACCAAGAGTCACTCTTTTCTTTGCCATGTATTGGACTTCCCAACATGACCACTACCTAGTTGATTTCATCACCTAATGAAGTTCTAGTTTATAGGTAAAAAGGGAGAAGTTTTTACATTCAGAGAAAAGAAAAGAGAACTCAACCCTGCTTCAGAGTCTGGGGGAGAGAAAGGTGGTTTTGTAGTTTTTACAATCAAACTATTCTTGATGACCAAAAAGGAAACCATTTCTCCAAAAAATATCTCAATTCCACATTAGCTTTCCTCAGAGCTCTAGGTCTAGAGTAAGGAAGATCTGAGTTCAAATCTGACTTCAACCAGTAGCTTTGTAACCCTGGGCAAATCACTTAATGTCCGTTTGCCCTAATCCATTGGAAAATGTAATGGTAGACCACTCTAGTATCTTTGCCATGAAAACTCCATGGACAGTATTGGTACACTGTGGTCCATGAAGTCATGGAGAATCTTATATGACTGAATAACTGAATAAAGACAACAACTGAGAAAGTAAAGAAATAGAAAACCATAAAACCATGAAACAGCTGGAAAACTAGGCTGCATATATGTGTGCAAATGAATATAAATGATCTACAAAAACAGTTAAGTAAGTTAACTTAGAAACATAGCAAGGAAAAGTATACTAAAGAGATTCAATCTTATTGATAAAAATGGATTTCAGCTTCCTACATATTATGAACTTGGGACTGGAACTGTGATTGGCCCCTGTGAAGAGGGGAAGGGACAAAAAGTCACTCTAAAACCGCTGAATTTCTGGGACTAGAGGTTAGCTCCAGGAGTCCTTAACAGGTCTTCATCTTCAGCTTGAACTGCCTCTTGGAGGGAACTTAGGTGAGTGAATACTTGGCTTTCTTTTCCTGACTTCTGGAAATAGAGTAATTCTGGTGGAGGGTTAACAAGTCATGCCAGGCTGAGTCAAGCACCAGTGCAATACAATATTTAGTGTGATAGGCTAAATATGTTCTCTACCTTCTTTTTGTATTTCTCAACGTTCACTGTCTCTACCTATTTTGTAAATAAAAACTATTGAAAGTCATTTTGACTTAAGCTATATTTTAAATTAACAACCACATTATTATTTATAGTTTTCATATGTTTTAGTCAAACCCTTTGAAATTTTGACTATGTCCATAGATCCCACCCACACTAGGGTCCCCAGACAGCTTAAGGTCTATAGTTCAACCCAAAATAGGTATGCCTGGTACTGGGGTTTCTCAAAGGGCAGGGGTGAAATTGAGGTGTCCAGATTTCACATGGACAATATCAAGAAACAGAAATGAATACTCTATCTCTAAAAGAAAAATAAAATAACTAAAACTAGAAATCCTTCAGTTTGAGATATTCATCAAAATAGCATCTTAAATAATTTTTATTTGTAAAATAAATTATTAATATCTTTTATTTCTCTACCAAATGAAGTGCTTTTAAAATGCCACACACAATTAACACACTTATCACTACTCAAGTGATTGAAAAATTTGTCTCAGTTACAAATTAAGTGATCCATAACACCTCAACATTCTACTCCATTGATCTGTGCCACAGGCTATGCACGAGAGGTAACGTGCTCTAGTGGAAACAGCAATATAATCAGGTTTGTTGTTTGAATTACAATTCTTCTACCTGTGTTTTATTGCATGTTTTACATTGGGAAAGAATGATAAGATCTAGACACATATATAGTACTTTAAACCTTTTGAGACAACTTTATAAAAATATATGATATTGCAGTAATTGTTAATAAGCATTAACATACATTTATTAAGTACTCACTATGTGCTAGGCATCATACTAAGAATTGTTCTTCCTTCATTTTCAAAAAAAGACAAATGACATCACAATATGATGTCTTAACTCAAGCAAGAATGAGATTTAAATGATAGAGTTGCACAAAATTGTCAGGCTCAGTTTCTCTTCCAGAATCATTGAGGTTCAAGGGCAAGACAAAAGTCAGGATGTTTGGTAATGGCTTTGCATGTATTGTATGACCTTGAGATCTTTGATATTTGATCAGATCTAGGCAATTCACACATAGATACACATGTGCACACACATATCTGCAGATTATAATTCCAGTATAGATATAAACTCTTAATTTATAATAAGAGTTCTATAAGATATCAAAACAGAGTATCAAATCAAGAGTTTTTATGGTAATGAGACTATAGCTGATCAGATCATCTAGAGAACATGTTGTTCCCTGGATTAAAGCCAAGCAGAGCTTCTGATGAATACCAAATTGTAAATAATTTTTTAAAAAAGTAGTTAATTTTTACAAACTACTAAAATTTTGATCTTTCAGTGATTTGTAGCTTCCAAGAACAAGACACAGCCTAAGTAGCCTATTAGTAGTATTTTGACTACTACCAAGTGCTCCTATTTTTAATTTTAACATGTTTCTATCCTAACCATTTATAAGTTTCTGTTATGTGTGTATTAGATATTTGAATATTGTCTCTCCCTGTAGAAAAGAAGCTTTTGTGTGGCTACCATTTAGTACAGGGTCTGACATATACCAAGTGCTTACTAAATCATGGTTCATTTATTAATTTACAAATATGATTTAGTGTGTAGATAAGACACATTTTAAGTTATTTGATACTATTTTTATTCCATCTTGTTAAATAAAAAGGTTTTTTTGAAGACCTTACTCTTCTTATTGTATCAATGTATTATTTTATTTTGTTTTGGTCATGGTTATTAGGATTATAAAAGACAAAATTCATTTTATCAGTTTTAGGGAACTAATGAATATTGAAGTCAAATTGAGCAGAGTCAGGAGAAAGTTAAAAGTTAAGGAATAATTATATGAGAGAAAAGTAAAATTCTTAAAGAGAAAAATGATTATCAGTAGATAGAGTAGTAATGCAAAGTTTTGTTGTTATTGTTTTTCCCCCAAGATAGAAAAGATTAGTGTCTATTTGAAAGCAAAAGGAAAGAATCAGTAGAAAAGTTGACTGGATATACTTAAAAGATAGGTGGAAAATGGGGGAATAAGTTCATTCAAGAAAGTTATGAATGTAAAATACTGAGTACAATGCGTGAAAAATTCCCTATCTCCTTATATGAGGATTAGATTTTAATGTTAGCAATAGTTTTGAGTCAATCATTATTGTGATTTTAAGATAAGGTAATTAATGCTATGATAAGTGATAATATTAATAGGTTTGTGATTATTTTAGTATAAGTATTAAGGCATGAATTAAGTAAATAACTACTTTAGCACAGACCTTAATATTAGCCCCACACTTTAAAGTTGTTACATCATGCACCCTCAGAACCAGGTTCTGCCTGACCCTGGGTTCAGAACCTGGTATCACCCAACACCACCCACCCTTATCTTTTGCATCAAGAGCCCAGGCACCTCCACTCTCCACCTTCTCCATCAAGTGACTCCTAAGTAATTCTCAAATTATTTCTTGTACCAATGAGAAGTATTTCCTGATTACTTCAACCAATCCACTACTCTCTATTTTTATCACTGTCCTGAAATATTTTTGTACTGGCATATAAGATGTGATATTCATTGGGGTAAATAGGAAGGTCTCTCACAGTGTTCGAGGTCTCTTTGTCTTAACCAGGAGTCTGGTGGTGTTGTGAGACGTGGCCATCTCAGAATAAACTTCATTTCTTTGGCTTGGAGACTCAGTTTATCTAAATTGTGTTCCTGTGGTTAGAAATTATACAATAACAGGTTGATGATTAGAAAGAAAGAAATATGTATCATTTAATGTGAGACAACTTGAACAAAGTGTTGGAAGACACTCAGAGAAATAGGGTCCTTTGATAGAGTTTTTATCTGGACCCCATCAAGGAACCAATGTAGCTTGGCAAAGCCCTACAGTTGGTTTTTCTGCCGTGCAAGTCAGGACCCAAACAGGATGGTTTATCTCAGATAAAAATCTGGATTTCTTGGTGACTCCTTTTATGATCAACACCTTTTCTTATTGGAAATCATTTTAATCTAGTTTTTAGGACAATCTCAAAAAGAAGCATCTAAGTACTCTATAGTAAACCAGCATTTAATGACTTAACAGCCTTTTTCTCAGCAGAGGCCAGCTGAAGCTTTTTTGTATCTCTTTCCCATGCTTTCAGACATTCCAAGGACACTGTAAGGCAGATACAAATTCCACATTCAGCTAGATACTTTCCACCTCATAATATTAAAGGCTCATTCTTTAAAGATATCTTTGAAGTATGGAAGCTTTTACTAAAATAGCATTTAGATAAAGTGAAACTCTTTTTCAACCTTGGACTCTTGTCTCACCTGGGCATAATCTTCATGAGAAAAATTTCTTGTAAGCCATATACTAATTATGATGTAATTCTGTAACCTTGGTGTGTCTGCTCAGCTGTGAAATCCTTTGTGTTTGGTAAGAAACTGCTCTTTAAAAAGAATGTATAAAATAAAGAAAGCTCAGTGGCTTTCTGGAGCAGCCATGAGCTAACCATTGCACTTACAGTTTCCAGCCTCATTCTCACCTAAACTGTCCACCTTTCAGATTCCTGGAGCTGCTGGATAGATTCCAACAACAAAGAATAGAATATATTCAGAGCCTGTGATATGTTGAAAAGGTAAATGAATACAAGAAAAATGAACTTGGTCTACAAAGAGATAAAAAGCAAGATCACAATCACAAATGGAAGACATAGGGGGATGAATTGGATGTTTTAAGAAAAAAGAATGTTTTTTGAATAGTTTCTGTGTGCCATAAACTATAGACTAGGTGAGGATAACTAAGCAGTAGTCAGGATTCATTGAACACTACTAATTTTTAGTGAGCCAGGTCTCCTTTACATCCAAAAGAAAACAGAAGGACTGATTCTGGATTGAGGAATGGCAAGGCAAATGCATTAGAATACAAGCTTTTAGAGAAAAGTAAAGAAGTAATTGGAGTAAGGATAGGATAATAATATGTATACATATTCATATGTATATATGTTATGAAATATATCAGCATATGTGACTATGTTTACATATATGTGTATATATTTTTTCAGTGGCCTAGAGTGCTAAAAATTTTCCTAAAATGAATATCATTTTATCTTTCTGTGAAATTGCATTTTACAATTATTAGTTTATTCCTTAAATTGTAATTACTTTAATAAAATATGAAAATAAATATTAACATATATCTGGTGAATTTATAAAATTTTCATTAAAATATAAAAATTTAAAGAATCTTTAAATGAATTATAATGCCATAATCTCAGATTTATATTAGTAATGATGTCTATCAATCCAAACTCTACCTTGTAAGAATGTCATGTAACATAATAAGACATTAAATTTATTACTGGTTATCTAGCATTTTTCCCTTGCCAGACCTGAATGAAGTTTTATACCATTTAAGTCTTATTCCACTGTGCCATTGTTGACCAGAGATAAGTATGGATTTCTGAGGGCCATTTAATGGATGGTTAAAGTTTCAGTAATGGGCCTGTTGACCAGTTGTATATTTCTTCTGAGAGGAATATCCAGTTCAAAATTGTAGAGGTAACTGTCTTTGTCTGTAACACCTTCCTTCCTTTTTTTTTTCCTCCTTCCTTCTCCATCAAATATTTCTGTTACTTGATGCAGCGACTCATAAAACATAACAACTCTTGGCATACTGTAGTGCACTACAATACTTACCATCTACCTTTGTAGAAGGGAATATCCATACAAATAAAATTACTTTATTTGTCTTTTAAATTATACATGCATTAAATTTTCAAAGAAAAGTCTATAATGATCTCATCTTTCCCTTAAAAAGAAATTAACTAGTCAAACTCAAATATAAAAAGCAACTCATATGTTCCAGTATTTGATGTATCACAAAAGTTGGCTCAGATGGAAACACATATAGGTAAAACATTTATTCCTTTTAGCTTTCTTTAAATTTACCAGATTATTAGCAATGTTTTTTGAAATTCTCATTTTTGAAACAAGTCTTGAGTATATGATGCTACTACTAGATATTACAATGAAAACTTTTAGAGTTTCTTAACTTGAGTTATTTGAAGCATCCATAACAATATGAATAACTTCAAAAATGATAATGTAGTCATAAATTATTCATATCTGCTTACCCTAAAAATATTGAAATTAAAGTGCCATCATTACAACTATACCTGGATGATGTAGTTATTAAAAGAGAGCCTTGTATTGTGCAAAACAATAACTTGCTTAGCACAGTGGGATGGCAAGACATTACTGCCAGCAAATTGAATAGAAATCAGGAAGAGATGTGGAAGGTGATGCCAAAATCCTCACAAAAGCAATTCAGCTGTTCTGACATTAAGAGATAACCAATTACCTGACATCCAAACACTGATGTCCTACAAAAAGAATGGCATCAAAGACAAATCCTCAGGGTTTTTGGCATTCTGTTTGAGGTACATTAGCATACCATAGGCACAGAAGTGGAAATCCACTCCATGATACCAAATTATCTTACTGAAGGGAAGCATAGAGAAATAAAGGCAAAACTGTGTCCAAGAATAAACCCTGGAGGACACAGTGGTTAACAGCTGTAGAAACAGATGCAAGGCAAGCAGAACTAATAAACTTGGAAAGATGTACTAAAAGCATCCAATTCCTATCTATACTTTCAGTACAATATTAAAGGACAAAGAACCAAAACCTTATGTGATAATTGACAAAAGACACAAATTAATAAGGTTTATTTTTAGTACACTGACCTTTCTACTTTCTTGCCTCAAGGTTCCAGGTGATAGCTTTGAAATGTTTTCAGAAGAAAAAAAAAACAAACAAACATAAAACTACTTTCAGTTAACTTTCTTCTTGGAGAGTTATGCAACTGACACTAAGATGTAAATAAGTATAAAGATTGAATTACACTGGCATTTTTGTTGTAGGGAAGGGGAGACTCCTAATCCAAAGATTTCTTACTCTAATGACAATATTTGAAGTTTCACGCGTTGGGGAAAATTAGGAGCTTCTCCTTTGAGAAAGATTCAGAGTTCACTACCCTTACTTATACCTGATATATATAACTTCTGATTCCTTTTCCAAGCTCCTAATTATCTTTTAATTACTTATTTTAGTGATGTCCTTGAGTGGTTTGACACTACTATCTTTCCTCTTCTATATATTCTCTCTCTTCTCTGAGATTTCCTGACGCTGTCTGTTGGTTCTTCTCCTATGTAAGGTTTAAATTTAGGGTTTTTTTTTTTACTAAATATGAGAGTTATAAAGTAATATTGTGGTCACTGATTTTAAAATACTATAGCTTACGTCAAAATGACTTTTAGCAGCTTTTATTTACAAAGAAGTGGAAAGAGTGAAAGTGTAAAATGTGAATAAAGAGACAGATTCCTAACAAGCCTACCAGTCCTTCTCTTGTAAAGACTGGTTCATCTCTGGCAGGGGCTTCCCCAAGTTCATTCTCCACATGGATTTACCAGTAATCCTCAACCAGAAGTCCCTGTGGTGTCTTCAGCCAGATTTCCACCAACACAGCCTTCTCCACAGTCAAGGCAGGGAATCTCAGCCACTCATTCCAAACTCCAGGAAAGGAATGATGTCCCAGACCATGATGGTCTCTTTTGTTACCCATTTTTCCACTTCCTGTCACCCCTCCACCCCCTTCTTCACTGAAACCAATTGTAGTCTTTCAATTTGTCTAGCTCTGCTGGAGAGAGGGGTGTGAGAGTGGGGAGCAGTGGCCTTTGGAGGTATGAGCTTACTCTAGTAAGTGACTTGTGAAATCTAGTACTTAATGATATGTAGGAGTTCTTTAAGTTCTTGATTTGATTAGCTAAAAATAGATGAGGGGAGAGTTAATCCTATCTTCACAACTATCTCTATGAGTGTCTACTTAGTCTTCTTTTCTGGATGATAATCCATACCTTGCTCCCTAACCATGGACATAATAAAAATTTGTCTTATATCCTCTCCTTTCCTCTAGTACCCACTCTTCCTGGAAGATCTCATCAGTTCCCATATTTTAATTATCACTTCAATACAGAAGATTCATACTCCTGATCTCTCTCCTGAGCTCTAGTCTCACATCACCAATTACCTATCAAACATTTCAAACTGGATGTCCAAAAGGCATCTCAAAATCAAAGTTTGAAGTAGAATTAATATTTTTTCTCTCTCTCAAAATATCTATTATCTATCTATCTCTATATCTATTTTTATAAGACCAATTCCTCTCTACTTTTGTTGAGTTTACCAAAGTCCTTTCAGTTAAGCAAGTTGAAATCTCAACCTTCACTTCTCACTCTTCCTTATCCTACATATTATTGTGTAATTTCTACCACAGGAATGCAAATGATAAGCAAAAGTCTCCAAGCCATGATGAAATATAATTATGAGAGGGCCAGGTCCCACAATAAAGACAGAACCCTGGTCAAAACAGAAAACCCCAAGCATTGTGAAAGAACTTCCTATATACCTGAAAGAATTAGACAACTTTTATACCAGTACAAAAATAATTCAGGACAGTGATAAAAATATAGAGATGTGTATTGGTTGAAGCAATGAGGAAATACTTCTCATTGTTAAAAGAAATCACTTGGCAATGACTTAAGAGTCACATGATAGAAAAGGGAGAGCAGAAGTACATGGGATATTGACTAAAAGATAAGAGTGGGTGGTGTTGGGTGGTACCAACTTCTGAACCCAAGGTCAGGTATCCTGACATATCACAAGTTCAAGATTACAATTACTGCTAGTAATTGTGCATGAGGGTACATGATATAATAACTTTGAAGGCTAAGGCTAACAGTAAGGCTGACACCTAGACTTATGAGGCCTACATTAAAGCAGTTAATTACTTAATTCACAACCTTAATACTTATAATAAAATAATCACTATTAATATTATCACTTATGATAGCATTAATTGCCTTACCCTAAAATCACAATTTTGATCAACTTAAAATTAATGCTAACATTAAAATCTGATCCTCATATAAGGGAGTAGTGGATTTTTACCTGAAGTATCTAATCTTTTGCTAAGTCTTTCCTATTCTATCTCCACAAAATATTTAGTACTTGAGACTTCTGGGGGTGGAGTCAAGATGGCAAAGTAATCCAGAGGAGCTCCATGCCACCATGAGATTAAAATATTGCCACAAAACAAATATAGGAGTGAAAGAACCAGTGAGGAGAGGGAGTGAAACAACTTTCAAGAAAAGGAAAACCCATCAGTTTTGGGAGGGAGGAGGAAAGTGTTTGTGTGGGAAGAATCATAAATCATGGAATCATAGGAAAATATTCTAAAGAAAAAAGAGAAAAGAAAAACCCAAAAGGTAGGCAAAGAACATCTTGAGCATAGGGGTGAGAGGAGGGCAGACCCAGAAAGAAGCTGTAGCAAGGAGGGAAGAGCAAGCCAAGAGGAAGCCATACCCCTTCACCCCACATCTGCTGACAAATTTTCAGAAACCTATGTCCAAGGCAACATTCAGACCCTGAGATCCTGCCTGAGTAAATAGTGGTACAAGCCAACCCATACCCTTTGAAATTTTAAAGTTGTGGAGAAGTCCTATGGGCCAGCCCAGAGAATTCTAGTCTGGGCTTGAGATAAGGACTTAGTTCATGCTTTGGGGGTGGTTGATAGTACTAAATGCTTTACTTTTTGCCTAAACCTCAGGGCACAGCTTTAAGATAGGACAATCAAGGGTGTACCTGATTGGATCAAGTATACAGTGAGACCAAAAATTTGAGCCTAGAATTTGATCAGTCCCTGACCTGATCAAGGTCAGATTGAGGTCAAAAGCTAAGCCTGAGGCAATTCTTTAAACTATCATTAAGCTATCAGCATCTCAAGAGTCAATTGAATCAGCAGGGGGAAAGGACTCTAAGAGCTCACAGCTCTAAGACCATCAAATCATCCTCCCAAGCCTACCTATAATTAGATAGGAAAAATGAACAAATGACAAAAACAGCACCTAACTAAAGAAATTTTTATAGAGGCAATGATACAGACACCAGAAGGGGACAGTGAAAGCAAAGGAAACACACAGAAAGCCAAAAGAAAAATATGGATTGGACACTGATTTTGGAAGAACTGGAAAAAAAAGACTTCAAAAACTAATTAAGAAAGGCAGAGGAAAAGTGGGAAAGAGAAATGAAATGAAGGAAGAAGAAATGGGCCAATTTAAAAAGAACCAAAAACTGACAGAGAAAAAAAATCTTAAAAATCATAATTGACCATCTGGAAAATAATGGTTTCATGAGAAATCAAGAAACAATAAAACAGAATCAAAGGAATGGAAAAAAAACAGAGGAAAACATGAAATATCTTATTGTAAAAAACAAGTGACCCAAAAAATAGTTCTTGGAGAGACAATCTGAGAGTTATTGGGCTACCTGTAAGCCACAATCAAGAAAAAACCTCAGACATGACATAACTGCCCAGTGATCTTTGAACAAGAAAATAAAATTGAAATTGAAAGAATTCACAGATCACCTCAGAAAGAAATCCTCAAATGACAAATTCAAGGAATGTAATATAGCTAAATTTAAGAACCACCAAGCTAAGAAGAAAATTCTTCAAGAACCCAGAAAGAAACCATTCAAATAACACGGAGCTACAATCAAGAACACACAGGACCTAGCAGCTTCTACATTAAAAGACTGAATGACATGGAATATGATATTCAGGAAGGCAAAAGATCTGGGTTTACAACCCAGAATCACCTACCCAGCAAAACTGAGTATATTCTTTCAGAGAAAAAAATGGACATTCAATAAGATAAAAGATTTCCAATCATTCTTGAGAAATATGGCAAACTAAATAAAAAATTTGAAGTCCAAACACCAGACACAAGAAAAGCCCATAAAAGTAAATAAGAAAGGGAAAATTTAAGGGACTCCTTAAGGTCAAAATGTTCATACATCTACATGGAAAGAGAATTTCTGTAATTTACAAAAATTACTCATAGTAGTAGAGAAGATAGAAGGAATTTACTCGAAAAGAGGGTAGGGAAGTAAGCTGTTATGATGATATGTTGTATATGTAATGTTATGATATGGAATGATATAAATATGTGTTATATGATATGTATAGATATGAATGATGTGTAAAAAATTAATCGAGGGCTGAAAAATAGGGTTGCGCTGAGAGAAAAGGGAAAGGAGAGATAGAATGAGGTAAATTATATATGATAAAGAGGCAAAAAAATCATTATAAAGAGTGGAGGATTAGGGTTGTGAAGGGCAATGCTTAAATGTTATTGTCTTTTTAACTGGCTCAGAGAGAGTAAAATAAGTATACTCAGTAAGGTATAGAATTCTATCTTATCCCACAGACAGGTAGAAGGGTAATGAGACAAGGGAAAAGGGAAGCAATGGAAGGAAGGGGAAAGTGGTGGTGATGGTGACAAAAAAGAAAACACTGGTGAGGATGAAAAGAGAGAAAGGGAATAGAGCAGGATTTAAAGGGAATAATATGATAGAGAGCAATACACAGTTAGTAATTATAACACTGAATGTGAATGGGATGAACTCATCCATTAAATGGAAGTGGATAACAGAGTAGATTAAAAACCAGAATCCTACTATATGTTGTTTATAAGAAACACATTTGAGGTAGGGTGACAGACACAGATTCAAGATAAAAAGCTGGAACAGAATTAATTATGCATCATCTAAATTAAAAAAAAAAACAGGAGTAGCAATCATGATAGCAGACAAAGCTAAAGTTGAAATTGATCTAATTAAAAGACATAAGGAAGAAAGTTATATTTTTAACGTGTACTATAAACAATGAAGTAATATCATCATTAAATATTTCTGCACCAAATGGCATAACATCTAGATTTCTAAGAAACTAAAGGAACTTAAGGAGGAAATAGTTAATAAAACCATACTAGTGGGTGACTTCAACCTTTCCCTATCATATCTAGATAAATCAAAACAAAAAATGAATAAGAATGAAGTAAGGGAAATAAATGAAATTTTAGAAAAATTAGAGTTAATAAATATCTGGAGATAAATTGAATAAACATAAAAAGGAATATACCTTCTTTTCAGTTGCATAAAGTACAGATAGCAAGATTGACCACATACTAGGGCCTAAAAATATTACGAACAAATGCAGAAAAGCAGAAAAAAATAAATACAAGTTTTTTAGATCATAATGTAATAAAATTATAATTAGTAAAGGTCCATGGAGAGGCAAATTAAAAAGTAATTGGAAATTAAATAATATACTTCTTTAAAACTGGTGGGTAAAAGAGAAAATCATAGAAACAATTAATGTTTTCATCAAAGAGAACTACAATGAGGAGACAAAAATATCAAAATCTATGGGATACAGTCAAAGCAGTACTCAGGAGAAAATGTATAATCCCGAGTGCCTATATCAACAAAATAGAAAGTGAGATGAATGAATTGGGCATGCAACTAAAAAAAACAAAAACAAAAACTAAGAAAAGAACTAATTAAAAATTGACTAAATTGGAAATTCTAAAAATCAAAGGAGAAATTAATAAAACTGAAAGTAAAAGAACTTGAACTAATGAATTAGACTAGGAGTTGGTTCTTTGAAAAAAACAAGCAAATAAAATAGATAAAATATTTGTTTATCCAAGTTAAAAAAAGAAAGACAAGAATCAAATTTGTAGAATCAAAACTGAAAAGGATTTTCATTTCACACATTTAATGAAGAGGAAATTAAGACTAATTAGGAGCTATTTTGCCCAATTATATGACAATAAATGTGAGAAGCTACATGAAATGAATGAATATTTACAAAAATATAAATTGCCTAGATTAATAAAAGTGGAAATAAAATACTTAAGTAATCCCATTACAGAAAAAGGAATTGAACAAAGCATCAGTAAACTCCCCAGGAAGAAATTACTAGGGCCAAATGGATTCACAAGTGAATTCTATTAAGCATTTAAAAAATAACTAATTCCAATATTATAAAACTTTTTGACAAAATAAGCAAAGGAGTCTTACCAAGTTCTTTTTATTACACAAATATCATACCTATACCTAGGCCAGACAAACCAAAAATAGAGAAAGAAAACTACAAATCTCCTTAAAGAAGATAGATACATAAATCTTAAATAAAATAATAGTAAAGAGACTATAGCATGTTATCACAAGGATTATTCACAATGACCAAGTAGGATTTATACCAGGAATGCAAGGCTGGTTTAATATTAGGAAAACCATTCATATAACTGACCATATCAATAATCAAACTAACAGAAATCAAAGGATTATCTCAACAGATGCAGAAAAAGCCCATGACAAAATGCAACACTCATTCCTATTGAAAACACTAGGAAATATAGGAATAAAATGACCTTTCCTTAAAATAATAAGTAGTTTGTTTATTTAAAACCATCAGCAAGTGTCATCTACAAAAGGGACATGTGAGAAACCTTCCCAATAAGATTAGGAGTTGAAGCAAGGCTTCCCATTCACCTCTATTATTTAATATTGTACTAGAAATGCTAGCAGTAGCAATTAGAAAACAAAAAGTACCTAAAGGAATTAAAGTATGCATTGAGGAAACTAAACTATCACTCTTTGCAGATGATATGATGCTATACTTAGAGAATTCTAGAAAATCAAACTAAAAAACTAGTGAAAATAATCAATAACTTTAATAAAGTTGTGGAATATAAAATAAACCCATATAAATAATCATTTCTATATTTTTCCAAAAAAACAGCAACAAGGGTTAGAAAGAGAAACTCCATTTAAAATCACTCTAGAGAATATAAAATATTTGGGAATCTATCTGCCAAGATAAACACAGGAATTAAATTAGCACAATTACAAAACACTTTCCACACAAATAAAACTAGGTCTAAACAACTGGAAAAAACATTAATTGCTCATGGTAGGAAGAGCTAATATAATAAAAATGGCAATCCTATCTGAATTAATTTATTTATTCTCTGTAATACATATCAAACTACCCAAAAACTATTTTAGAGAATTAGAAAAATAATAAAAGACATCTGGAAGAACAAAGGATCAAGAATATCAAAGGAACTAATGAAAAAAATGTGAAGGAAGGTGATCTAGGAGTATCAGATCTTAAACTGTACTATAAGGCAGTGATCATAAAACAATCCAGTACTGGTAAGAGATAGAAGGGCATATCAATGGAATAGATTAGGGGTAGATAATGTCAGCAATCTTGTGTTCAATAATCCCAAAGACCCCAACTTTTGGGATAAAACCCCACTATTTGAAAAAAATTGCTGGGAAAATTGGAAAACAATATAGGAGAGATTGCGTCTAGATCAATATCTCATACCCTATACCAAGGTAAGTTCAAAATGAGTATATGATTTAAAGATAAAGAGTGATATAATAAGTCAACTAGGTGAACATGGAATAGTATTCCTGTCTGATCTATGGGGAAGGAAAGCATGTAAGATCAAGCAATAGATAGAGAACAATAAAAGATGTAAAATGAATAATTTTGATTATGTTAAATTAAAATTTTCTGTGTAAAAAAACCCCAATGCAACCAAAATTAGAAGGGAAGCAAGAAACTGAGGAAAAAATTTTCTAACAATATTCTCTGATAAAGGTTTGATCTCTCAAATATACAAAGACCTAAGTCAAATTTATAGGAAATCAAATCGTTACCCAGTTGATAAATAGTCAAGTGTTATGAATAGGGAGTTTTCAGATGAAAAAATCAAAATTTTCAGTAATCATGTGAAAAAGTGTTCTAAATCTCTCCTGAATAGAGAAATGGAAATCAAAATAACTCTGAAGTAGTACCTTACACCTAACAGAGTGACCAATATGACAGTAAAGGAAATTAATAAATGTTGGAGGGGATGTGGCAAAATTGGGATACTAATGCATTGCTGGTAGAGTTGTGAATTGATCCAGCCATTTTGGAAGGCAGTTAGAAATTATACCCAAAGTTGCTTTAAAAGAGTACCTGTTCGTTGACCCAGCAATTCCAAAGAGATTTTAGAAAATGGAAAAGGTTCTGTTTGTACAAAAAACATTTTTAGCTTTGCTTTTTGTGGTGGCAAAAAATTGGAAAAGGAGGGTGTCCTTCAATTGTCAAATGACAACAAATTGTGATATATGATGGTGATACTATATAATGGAATACTATTGTAATATAAGGAATATGAACAGCTTTATTTCTATAAGAAATGGAAAGACCTCCACAAGCTGACACAGTGTGAAATAAGCAGAATGAGGAGAATATCATACACAGTAACTGAAACGTTGTGGGACAATTAAAATCAATAGACTTTGCTACTAAAAGCAATGCAATGATCCAGGATAATGCAGAGGGACTTATGAGAATGCTATCCACATCAAAAGAAAGAACTGTTGGAATAGAAATGCAGAAGGAAAACATGATTTATCATTTGTTTAAATGGGTATAGGATTTAGGGTTTTGGTATATTATTTTATTAAGGAAATGGTATTTGAGTGATAATATATGACAACCCAGTGAAATAATTCTGGGACTGAATAATTCTGAAATAATTGGAATAGGGGAGGGAGACAAGAAGAATCATCGAATCATGGGAAAAAAATTAAAAAATAAATTAAAATTAAAAAATAAAATGTTTCTTGCAATAAGTTTTTTTTTTCTGAGAATGAAAGCAAGTTTCTCATTTCCAAGCCATATAATAAATTGATTCAAAATTATAAAAAATAACATCCATTCCTTAATGAAAAATTTTTCAAGTACAAGAGCAATCTATTTCCCAATTAATGAATATTCCTTTAGTTTCAGTTCTTTACTACTACAAAAAAGAACTTTCCTCCCCCCTCTATATTAAGGTCTTTCTCTTCTTTCTTGTAATTTTTTAAAGTATGTCACTAGTTTAAAAAGTATGTACAATTTTGTAACTTTGGAACATCGTTCTAAATTTATTTCTTGAATGGCCTACCATTGAAGAGTCCCACATTTTTAGCTAAGTTTTGAATAGCTGAAGAGTCAGTTTCTATTATCATACTTTAGGATTTTCTTGCATAGAAGATTTAATAAAATGGTATATGTCTAAAGACTTCTTCACCATTCCATTGTTAGCATAGAAAAGTCTAAAAGTCAGTCTATTAAGAACAAAATGTAATAGTAAATAATATGATATTAAATCCAGTTATTATGATCAATAACAACATACTGTAATTGATGAGAAGTCTAAATGAAACTCCTCTTGTTCAAATTATTGCTTTGGTTGATTAGCATATTAGAGGATCAATCAAGTGCAAGTGTGTAACCACAACTGTCAAAGACAGTGGCACTAACATTTAAATGACTTTTTTTTAGTAAAAAGTAATTCAAGAAGAGATTTTCATGTGTTCAAAAAAAGTATTAATTTCATCCATACAAGCCAATTTTTAGATTTTTTATTCATTTATAAAGTATTCAGTTGTATTCTTCTCTCCCAAGCTATAGGCTTGCTAAAATGATGGTCTTAAAACATTTCAGTCAGAGATTTTTATTCAATTCATTATAGAATGGGAATTATTAGAAGCTGAATATGAGAATTCTTTGCTGCTTATATAACATACTAGTATTTCTGCACATTCTATCTTCATCTATAAGCAGATTTTCTGTACATAAATCATCCCTTGATGTCTGATATATTAAAGTAATGCTAAACACTCAAGGTGAAGCTTTCCTGGACTATTCTCTGATAATAATGACTATATTTTATACAGTTCCACCTTTGCAAGGATTTCTTCACATTTTATAAGCACTGTATCTGAAGAGAAGTTGCAAAATATCACCTTGAGAAGTTCAGCATTTTCTTTATTATATTAGTGGTCAGAGTTACATTTCAGAATCATTCAAAGAGTATTTGATAACCTCAGACTAGAAAGAAAATGTGAATCGGGGAAATTTTGAACAACTGTTGAGCTTTATAACAATTAGTAAGAGTTCTCACATTACCTTGAAAAATGAAACTGGAAATCTGTGTATTGCTATATTTTAAGATTGTTTCCAGTGGAAAAAAAACCATCTACATTAATTTTTAGAATAACATATAAAAAGGGATGCAAAATCAAGATGACTAAGAAACTCTCAGTCAAGCTCTCTCAACCTCTTCTTCAAAAAACATCTCAAATTTAATTCTGGAGTGGCACAAACAACAGAAGGTCCAGTGAAGCAATTTTCCATCACAACACAAATTTAGGAAACCAGCAGGAATGGTCTGTCTCACCATGGTTGATGGTGGGTCCTGGGAGCACAGCACAGCCCATCCTTGGGGACAATTGCATTGGCTGTAGCAGCAACTTCAGGAGTTTACAGTCCATAGAAAGTGGGGGAAACAACTGATTAGAAGTAGAAAATCTGGCACTGGATTCAGAGCCCTATTACATTGTTCCTACATAATTTCAAGTCAAAAAGAATTACAGTAATCATAAAAGCAAATCTTTAATCAGGAAAAGAAACGAGTCCTTAATATTCAGCTGCCACACAGAGCCAAGTGCTAAATACCACACAGAGTCAAAACTCTGGGGCTTTGGGGATAGTGTCTTTGAGAGAATCACAACCATAGAGGCTTCTCCAAAGAAAAATAGAACTTGGGGACTTATATACATTTTAGGGAATATAGTACAGCAAAACATACACTGACTTGGTTACAAGCAGGCTTGGGAAAGAGGTTATAGTCAGAGACTAGAGTATTAGGGAATGGTCTAAACTACAATGGATCCAAAGGTTGGCTTCAGTCAGGGGTTGATCTTTTGGGGGATGAATTTCTGATACAATGGGGAAAACTTCTAAGACAAAAAGAGTGATTGAGGATTTGAGCATTTCTATCACTCCTCTTCATGAACCTTAATGGACATTTGGTGATCTCTTGTTCAGTCTAAGACAATTAAGTTCCCAAGGGACAAAGGCAAACCTGGGGCTCCCAAAAAACCAGTTGAAAAAGTTAATTTGGAAAACGGGACATTTCCCTCCTTGTGTGTTAGTAGAAATAATGTCAGGGAATATATATTTATTTTCAAAAGGATGGATAAACTGTGATGAGGGTTGGTACCATTTATTTTTTTTAATATTTAGTATTTTAAGATATGACAAAAAATACAATAGGAATTAATTCACATTTACAAAGGTTATTTTTTTTAACATAAAATCACACCTTAAGCTTCTAAATGACATTATAGTGTGAAAATATCCATTTTTCTTTCTGAATCATATACTTTCAAGGAGGTCTAAAGCATTTAGCCAGATATACATATACATATATATATATATAATTTTTTAATCCTCTTTTCCATTTTTTCAATCAGCTTCTCAAACATAATTTTATTATATTTATATAATACCATATTTTTGAAGGTGGAAGGAACTCCAATGGTCATCTAATAAACATCTCCATCCAATTTTACAAATGCTGAGGACAAAGATAAGAGAGGTAAATTGATTTGCCCTCAGTTTACATAAGCTAAAAAGCACAGAGCTGGCATTTGAATACAGAAATATTCACTCTTGTGTTGTTTGGAATTCAGGGAGGTGCCATTTAAAAGTATCTTACAGACTTCCTGTTTACATGTGGGGAACTTTGAGACTACATTTCCCATGATCCAATGGGTTTCCGGTTTCTGATGTGATTATGTCAGATAATAGGAACCAATGTTGAGCTCAATTTAGATTCAGAGGTAGGGCTTGAGACACTCTCTGGCATGGGAGACTAAGGAAGATGGGTGGAGATAAGGAAGGGAGGCATTTTTAAAAGTAGTCAGGCGCAGTCCTCCAAATTATTTTATTAACATGGCTTTAATTAAACTATTAATTTCCCTCATAACTTCAGCCTTTATCATTTTTAATCCTTACACTCTTAAGATTTGGGCTTTTATACAATGTCAACTTTGTTTCTACAAACAAACAAAGTAGAAGAGAGTATTTAACTGGGAAAAAAAAACCCTTGTAATTTCTTAAATTTTTTGGTTAATTGATTTGCCCTCAGTTTACATAAGCTGAGAAAATATCAAATAAAAACAAAACAAATCAATAATCCAGTAACTCTGGATAAATCTCGTCTTTCTATTCTAACAGTCATATTTAAATGGGGCATGAGGATTCAGAGAGACTGGAGAGGGAAGAATAACAAGGGGTTGGCCAGAGAACAGTTTTTACATGAGAGTTGCCTAGAAACTTGAATCTAAATTACCTACTACAAAAACTCCTAACCTTTTGTTGTTTTCTCTTTAAAAAAATGAGGGAGCTTCCCTAGATGGCCTCTAGGTTCCCTTCTGGCTCTATATCTATACTAAAAGAATATAGTGATAACTGAGGAAACTATTTAATTGTCTGAAGTTCCTTATATGTAAAATATGGATAATAATCCTTAAACTACCTAATTCTTTGGGGTTTTATGAAAATCAAACCATATTTTTAGAGAGGTAGGGGAAAGGAGAAACACTTAAGCATCATAAGGAACTTCCAGTAAGAAAATTCCCTTCCTTGATGAAGATCAGCAGCACACATGGGTGTTAACTGGGAATAAACACAGAACTATTAAATAGTCAGAAAAAATCACACTTTATTAAGGAAAGCGGTTCAGTGCTATCTTCAAGACCTCCACACAGAGCTGCTTGCCACATACCCACACAGAGCCCTGAGACTCTGCTTGCTCTGGTCAGTGCCCACTGGGAGTGCCAATGGGGCTAGATTGGACAATTCCGAAGGACAAAAAAATTCAGGTAACTTATATACCATTTGGGAAACCAAGGGACAGGGAAATATGATTGATTGACATTACCATGGCTACAAAGAAATGGGAGTGTTCAAACTAGCTGACTGGCTTGGGAAAGAAACTATAGCCATAGGCTAGGGTGCCTACCTTATAATGGATACTAATAGGATGGTCCCTCCCAGGTGTTGGTCTTCTTAGGAACAAGTCTGAAACAAAGGGGAAAACTTCTAAATAAAAGGAAATTTAGTATTTGCTTAGCCCCATATAACTGGTATTATAATTTAATTTAGAGTCTATTGCTCAGTCTGAAGCTAGCTAAATCTGAAACTTCCCTCAGGTCAAACTCTAAAGGGAACAGGGATAAATTTTTTAGGGTCTCCATTTATAAGCTAACACTAAAACTTGGGGTTCTCTTAGATTCCATGTAGACATGGGTAACAAAACCTTTTTGAGCTTCAGGAAGCATAGATAATCTTTAAAAACAATCATAATTTTTTGGGGGGATGTGATTATTAATTAGTAAAAATTATATTAATATTTAATTAATAAAAATTAAAAATAAATTTCTTATGGTCAATTTTTGTGTCAGACACACGATATTATGCCAGAGTCAGAACTTAAAACTATGTTTCCCTAACATTGAATATAATCTTTTATCCTTCTCTAATTTTCATCAAATTCAGTAGTATATTTAAAGCATAGTAGAACTATTATTGTTCTTTTTTTTTCCTACTCAAAGAGGACCAACAATGTTATGATACTAGGATCAAGGTATTGTGCTTTCAGCTGTGGTGGACTCTGAGGGCTCTTCCACAGGTCAGGCACAGATACTCTATTTGAACATTTTGAATGGAGATGTCTTTAGGTGTGTGCATTTTGCATTCCCTTTGTGCTACTGCAATTCTGCTTTGTTTATGGAGCACAGTGGCATATTTATGAGGGTAGGCTGTGTTGAGAGGTCCTGTGTTAACATCTCACATATCTCACAATAGAAATTAAAATTGTTCAGAGAAATTTTGAAAGTATCTCTTCTGACCTCAGTGTGAGCACTTGTTTTGTGTATAAAATAGTATTTTAGGTAAAGGTGGGTTTGATTTTCAGGCTAAATAAGTTTCATTCTCTACAATAGAACCTGAATGCTTAGCAATTCATCTATAGAGAGATCCTATGTGTCATGTACTTTATTTTCCCATATAATCATCAGAATCTTCCTAAGACAACTCAAATGGAAGAAATTCAATTTCTTGGCATGACATTGGTAAAATGGCCAAGCTTTGGAGGCATATATCAATAAAGTCAGCACAAAGGCTCTGTATACTCTGTAGGCAGCCTAATATCTCTTGTCTCTTAACCCCTTTTTTTGGAGTCTCCAAAACACTAAGCCAGCTCTGCTAGTGTCTGCATCAGCCTCATCATGCATGTGGACATCCTAGGAAAATATACTGCCAAATAAATTAATTACTTCCAGCATTTAAATTTCTCCACTAGAAGTAATCAATGTTTAAAAATATGGATATTATGGTCTCAGCTGGTTGAAAACCTATGTTTTCTTGGTGTTAATTGTCAGGCCAAAATTAGTACAAATGGCAATGGACTAATTTTTATTTTGTTGTATCTTGACTCCAGAGGCTGCACTGAGTGCACAATTGTCTTTGAAGAAAAAGTCATGCACCAATTTTCCCTACACTCTAGTTTTGCCTTGTAAAATTTACAAATTAAATAACTTACCTACAGTGTGGTAGCTGTCCTTGATAGTATTTTCATCTTTATTGAGGGTATCTGAAAACATGTTGAAAAGAATGAGAATAAGATCATAGTCCTGTTTCACTCCATTTGGTGGCTGGGAAAGCAAGATAGTAACATCCTTCATCCAGAACTGTTAGGGATAAAAAGGGGTTTTGCATAGGTGGATATTCAAAGGTTTGGTTGCCATGGAATTGAAGAATTATCAATCCCCAATTAAAGAATAGCCTCAAGTCAATGACCTTTATGGAAGTTTATTTACAAATGAGGAGAGGAAGAGAAAATCAGAAAATCAGAAAGAGGATAAGATAGGATAAGTAACCTGACACACTAGATAATTTGTTCCAGCCCCTAGTTTAACCCAGACAGATCTAATTAGTCTTCAGTTGAGGGAGACTCAGCCTTGAGCCCATGGTGGGAAAGTCAGAGGTCTGGAGGGCCCTGGAGGTGAATGAAGCAAAAGCTTCAGTCACAGAGTGGCTTTTGAAAGAGAAGTTCAGGAAGATTTAAACTCACCACATGAAATTCCAAAGGAAAGATTTAAGAAGAGTCTCAGCAAGGTCTCAGGGTCCCAGGTCCAGAACAAGAAGAGCTCCTTCAGATCCAAGACATGAACCAGAAGAGACAAAAGGGCTGAGCCCTAGAAGTTCTCTTAATTTATCCAGGCCATTTCTTTCATCACTTCCTGTGCCTTCTTCTTAGTTTACGTGTCCTATCACAACAGATGCTTTTCTTAGGAATGCCCAGGAGGCAGTCAGTAAATTCTGATTCATCACTCACTCTATCATATGTGGGTCACAGACCACCCAACTTGTGAGTTAAGTGGAGTTGTTTACACTTTTGGTGATTAGATTTGAGAATGGGCAAAGTAGATTTAATTTCGTTATCACAGAACCCACAGCAAGGATGCCATCATGAAAATTGCATACAATACTGAATAACTTCTCCAGGCACATAGATTTTATCATGATTTTCCTCGAATGTTCAGGACTGATAGTATCAAAGGCCTTTCTTAATCCAATGAATATTGCATGCAAATCTCTATTCTGCTGCTTTTTTTTTGGGGGGGGGAGTCATTGGGCAACAAACATGGTGTAGACCATTCCCACAACATTTCTAAAGCCACACTGGCCCTTGGGTAGATGATCATCTTCTAGGTGAAGTATTAGCCAATTAGGGAAATGTTGGCAAGAATCTTACTAGCAATGACTAAGAAAGATAACCCCTGTGATTGTCAAAGGACAAATTGCTTCATTTTCATTTTATAGAAATGGATAATTGAGGCATCCTTGATCTCCTAGGGGTTAGCCTCCTCCTTCTATATAACCTAGAAAATTTCAGTCAGCTTCTATATGTGAGCAATGGATTCCTTGCCTTGTAGATCTCTGATGAGATGGAATCAGCACCAGATGCTTCGCTATATGAAGGAATCCTCATAGCATTCTATACCTCTTCTTTAGCTGAAAGTTTGGATAGAGAAGACTTCAGTTCACCTTGAGGTATACAGTCAATGGCTTCAGCTTTGGTAGATGATGGTCTGTTAAAAACACTATGGAAAGGTTCAAACCCGGCCTCAGCCACTTCCCAGCTGTGTGATCCTGGGCAAGTCACTTGACCCCCATTGCCCACCCTTACCAATCTTCCATCTATAAGACAATACACCGAAGTACAAGGGTTTAAAAAAAAAGTTAAAAAAAAAAAACAAAAACACTATGGAAGTGTCCAACCCATCTCTCAATTCAGGGGTCATGTTCTTATCTTTGATTAGTATATGGTTCCATCAGCAATTAATAGTTGAAAGAGATCAGAGGTCTTTTGCCCATAATAATCTACAGTGTATAATAGCAGCATTTTAGATTTTTGTATGAGAATTTATTTTTCCATTTATTGTATCAATTTCCTATATTAGGGAGAATTATTGCACTTGTGAAAATAGGGAGAGATGGACAGGTTAACAGAGTACCTCTTAATTAGCTATCATCAATTACAGATACCTTGGGATGGTCAAGGGAAATGAGTTCCCCCAAATCTATTTATTAAGCTGCCTGACCTAGCTTGAGTTATCCCTGGTTATGAGAGATCCATGGAGACATATTTATTGGTTATGATTTTGGCCTAGTCAATAAATCTGACATAATCAACAACTTATGTACTTACCTCCAAATCAGTCTCTCAAGATAATTTAATCATAATAGCTATTATCAGCATAAAACTGAGTCTCATTTGTCTTCTTTGTATATATATATATATATACATATATATATATGTATATAAATTTTTGTTTCCAAATTAGATGTTGATACAATTTTTAATATTTGTTTTCTGATATTTTGCAATCCATGTTCTCTTCCTCCAAACTCCCCTTCCTCCCCAAGAAGGCAGATATGATATAGGTTGTACATATATTATCATGTGATAACATATTTACATGTTCATCATGTGAAACAAAGCACATATTGCTTACACTTGAGAAAAATTCATGGAAGAAATAAAATGAAGAATGGTATGCTTCAATCTGCATTTTGATTCTGTTTTTTTCTTCTATGGTGGTAGATATCCTTTTTTTCTCATGAATTCCTTGGTGTTGCTTTTATTTAATGTGAATTTTAGCTTGGAAAGGATAAGTTTATGATTGGTCCAGCATTCTGAGCCACCTGTTGCCTTTATCCCTCCTACATCCTGCCTATTACTTCTCTTTACGATTACTATTTAAAAAAAAAACAAAAAGCCTGTACTTGAACTATTAAATGTTTTATAAATGTATATAGTGAACAGAAAATTGGTCTAGGAGACAGGAATTTAAGTCCCAAATCTGAGACAAACTGGCTATGTGACCCTGGGAAAATCAGTCAACTGCTCAGTGCTCTAGGATACTTTCTATGACACATTACAGAGAAGATGCTAACCTGCATTGATAGAAAGAATATTCTTACCTGAGACTTTCCAATCCCAAATGAGTCACAGGTCCAGACTTCATGCTACCAGTGTGTTTAACAGGAAATATATACTTTTATTTAGAGGAAACACAACCACAAATATTCCAATTTTCCCTTACAGTAACTCTTCACTCATTTAAAGTTGAACTTACATGACATGTTTTTTCTTTAGGAAAGCATAACACCCTGCCAGTAATGATTTTCCTTACCAGTCAGAACAAGGAAGCATCTGATATAAAAATGTCAGCCTTTTTGGAATTGTTTGGAATAGATTTAACACTAGCCACATAACTTCTTAAAATTTATCTTGGATTTTGACAGTGCAAAACTGCTATACTGTACATTTTTCTGAAAAGATCTAAAATAGTTTTTACAGATTGAGAGGAAGTTGAATAAGTCACAAATAGAATCATTTTTCTCTGGATAATAAAGGAAAAAATTACTTGCAAAGATAATTAAACATTATTTCTCTTTTGTCGAGGGGCTGGAAAGGAGGCAACAGATACCCTTTATAGTGAGATATAAAACAGGGAATTTTAATTACTAACTTATTTTGAAATCTTTGTATGTGCCTTTTTCAAATCTATTTGTTTTTAAGGTTTATTGTGGTTTTATAATTTTTGCGAATGGTCTTTATTATCAGCAAATATGTTAATGTCATGTTTGGCATGATTTTCATAATTTATCTTCCACATCACATTTATTTTTCTAAATAGAAATAAGATGTAATTGGAAGATATCAAGTAGCCCTGAAGTCTTGCTATAGCTTTAATCCATAAGCTTGAAGTATGTAGTTAAGATGTACTATGGGTAAAGTGTTATTAAGTATTGCTTTATATACTTTCATATATAAGAATTCAGGAGTCTATCCTTTCTCCAATTCTATTCTTCCAGCATTGATTAATTGCACATTATCAATCAATCAACAAACATTTATAAACTACCTATAAGGTGACACTGGTCTTCTTCCTGGGGCTATGGATATGAGTAAAGAATGAAACATTCTCCCTTTTTAACAAACATTCAATTAGGTTAGACAACAGAGAATAGTGAATAAATGCAAATGCATGCAATATAATCAAATAACAAGTTAGTCTGGAAGGAAGGGCAATATAGTGGTTGGGAGGATCAGGAAAGAATTCTTGAAAAAAATGGCATTTGCATTGCTTCTTAAGAAGAGGGACTTTTATGTCAAGGGAAGGAGGGAGTTCTTCACAGACCTGTTGGGTGGATAGTGCTAAAGCACAGAGATAGGAGAAAGAGTGTCTTATCTGAAGAGCAGAAAGAAGTCTAGTGTGGCCAGATTATAAAATGTGAAAGGCTTAGCTCAAAAGATAAATTAAGGTTAGGTTGCAGAGTGCCATAAATAGGGCATTTATATTTGCATCTTAGAGGCAATAGGAAGCCACTAGAGTTAATTATATGAGAGAATAATACAGAAAGATCTTTACTTCAGGAAAATCACATAGTAGATTGGCGTGGTGAAAGATTTGAGGGAAGCTGATCAACTAAAAGGCTGTTATAATAATCAAAATGAGTATCCATTGTGAGAATTCCACAACTGATCGGTTGTGTAGGGTGAAGAAGAGTGAAGAGTGAAGGATAATGCTGAAGCAACAAAACTGGGAGACTGGAAGAATGATGATGCCTTTGAAAAACAGACAAGACTATAATGGAGTTTGGAGGTGAAGGTATGCATCAAATATGTTGAGTTTGAAATGATTGCAGGAATTTTACTTTAAAATAGGCAGTTCATGATGTTGTTATGTATAGATATAAGTACCAAATAATTAAAATTTCAGGAGCAAAGACTCAACTAAGGGAATAAGGAAATGTTTTTATTTGTTTGTTTTTTATAGGCACTAATTCTTGAGCTGAGCTTAAAGGGAGATTAACATACCAAGAAGTGAGTGTTAAAAATAATACCATTCCAGGCAATATGGACAGTTTGTAAAGTCACAGAGATGTGTGATAGAACAACATTTGTTTGGACTACCAAACAGGCCAGTTTGGCTGAGACATAGAATAAAGAAAAATAAACATAAGTTGGAACAAAATTAAGTTCTACTTTAAATGCCACCGTGATTATTGAATCTTAGAAATATTTTATATCTTTGATGTATTTGACATCATTACAGTTAAAAAAAAGAGACATGCCAATTATTTCTATAGCATCTGTAATGATAGGAAAACTTTGTTTTTCTTTGTAAAAATGGATTTTCTCAATAAAGCTTTTGGATTGTAAGTCAAGAGATGAGTTACACAATATAGAAATAGCCCCATATGTGTTAGGATGAAGAAAACTACTCATTAAAAGATATAAAAAACTTACTGCACATGACCACAATCATTTAGAGACATTGAAAACTCAATAAATATTGCTACCCTACTTTGAAAGAGGTTTATTCATAATATAGATGTCAAAGCAGTACTTCTGAGTTTAGGTAAACCTAATAAACAAAATAATGAAGCCATTAGAAAGTACTTATGAAAACTGGGGCTTTGAGGAGTTGTTTTTGTCATTGTTGTTCCGTTGTTTTGTTTTGTAGCTAAAAATAACAAAGAGGTAGTGCTTTCTGGTAGTAAAGCTAATTTTTAAAACTACATTGCTTAATTCATTGCTAATAGATAAATTATAATGAATATTTAATATATTTATAATATATATTATATTTTTTATTATATTAGTATATATTATACATAACATATTAATACCATATATTATTATATATTGTTATATCATTAAATATAAATATTATAATATTTAATATATTTAATAATAATGAATATTTAAAATATTAGCCAAATTTAAGCAAAATCAGTTTTTAGCTTTGCAAATAGGTATCTGTAAGAATCTCTCTTTCTCTCCTTCTTTCCCCACATATATGTATATACCTGTATGTATTTACATACATATATGACTCTGGTCTTGCTATATAGAATGCTGTAAAGAATGAAATTATCTCTACTTTTAATAAACCCATTCAAGCAGGTTAGATAACAAGCTCATATATAAAAATATGGTGAAGAAATGTAAATGTATGTAATACAATAAAATACAAGGTAGTCTGGAAGGAAGGACAATAATAGTTGGAAGGGTCAGGAATGATCAAATATACATATATTTGATCAACTTTTTCTTGGTGTGTATATATATATATATATATATATATATATATACATATACAGAATAAAGGATTTATTCAATAATATGAGAGAAAGAAACCAAATATGATATGAAGAAGAAGAAACAAATTCCAGGGATTATAAGGGAAAGGCTAATAGGTCAAACTAAATAAAAATCTAGGGAAAAAAACCCACAAGAAACAAAACAACCAAGATTCTATTTTTTAAAGGTGAAAAAATTAGTAAAAATTCAACAACTGCCTACTAAATTATTAATATACTACAAATGAAAAGGAACCACAATATCACATCAAAATAATTATCTAGACTTTGTAAAGATCATGTAATGAAAGCAAGAATCTCTACTGTGTCAAAAGAGAAATCAAACTATTATAAGAAAATTATAGGATTATAATTAAGTCAGAAATCAGAATTCCCAAACAATTGAAGAGGAAAAAAGAAGTAGTTCCTGAATGTTGAAGACATTTTTTCCAAATACATATAGTTTTTCAAAGGAAAAATGGAAAATCTGAAACAAAAAAAATCCAGAAGTAAAATAAAATTTTACAGAATAAAACCAAGAGGTAACAAAAATAGAAAAACATTTGACTTCTATATAAACCTAAGAAACTGATCTTGGAGATAAAATTTGGGAGATAGAGAATAAGCTTTATAGAGAGCATTTTGTACCAACCCAATGCAAAGAGCTTTTTATAGATATAATTTCATTTCTTCCTCACTATAAGCCTGTGAATTAGTTGCCAATATTATTCTCATTTCAAAAATGGAAGAAACTGAGGCAAACAGAATTTAAGTGACTTGTCTGGGTCACCCATCTAATAAGTTTATGAAGCCAGATTTGATCTTAGGTCTTCCTGACTATCATACTTGTAGTCTTTTCTCTGTGCCATCATCTACTTCTTGACAACTTAAGGATCATACACCTCCCAGAAGAGAGTAAGAAAGAAAAAAAAAATCAACTTTAATCTGAATTTAATATAGGAAAAATAAAGCAAAAATGTACAGAATTTGTGAAAGTATCAATGGATAAAATCCACATTTCTAAAAGAAATAAAACTTGAAATATGGTAGATTGTAATGATTTAAATTTCATTTTAAAATACGGTTGCTGACTTCATCAGATATTTATTTTAATTTGTCTTCCAATTTGTAGATTTTTGGACATATTTAGACAATGTAAGGTCACAGATCTATTTATTGTTAATATTTTCTTTGTTGACTTATCTACTAATGTTCAGAGTCTATGACTGAATTTCTTTTTTCCTACTAAGATCTCTGGTTAATTTCAGTGTTTTTCTTTTATATTTTACTATTACTCATTTTTGGTGTCCTTCCTCTTTAATTGTCATTTTCCCTTGCATTGGGCCTCAAAATCATTAGCCTCCCCAAGCTAGGCAAATCAACTTCCACTGGCCTCATTTCTTGCTTCAAGTCACTTCTTGATGCTATTTTGCTCTTTTCCTCAGGCTATGTGGAATGTTACCCAGCCATTAATTGGGATGTCCTACATTGGGATTGTTCTCTCCCTCAGTTCTCTGACTTATCTCTGCTGTAACACAGTGTGCTAGCCTTCTACAGGATCAGTATATTTGGGCTTTTAGATATTCCATAGGACTGGGTGGAGGGGAGAAAGGTAGGTTTGCAGTTAAGTTCTATTGCAAATCTATGAGTTGTTTATTCAGTCCAGCTGAGTATGTTGGGCAGTGGGAAGGAGTTCTAAGTGAGGTTAGGGATTAAAATTCACTACTGTTAGTTCTTCCGGGTTTTACCCAAGATCTTTTGTGATCTAGACAATGGAAATGTCTCAGTTTGCTTTATTGTTTTAACATTTACACATAATTCCTGTTTTGGGGAGGTTCAAGAAGTTGTAAAGATTGGAGAAAATTTCCAGTCCTTTATTCTATTAGTTATAAGTCTAGTTTCATTAGGAAACAACACATTTTATAAAGAGGGCAAAATACAAGAAAAATGAGAAATTGAAGGAGGTTGCAACAGCCATATCCTTTCAAATATAAAGCAAAAACAATTTGGATGAACATTGATTCTTTCTCTGTCATAATAAATGAGGAAGTGTTAAAATTAGATATTTCTAAAAGCAAAAGAACATGTTATAACTGGAAAAAAAAAACATCCTGCAAAGCGGAGTCTGGCCACCAATTTAAAAAGAATAAACCTTCAAGAAAGGAAATATTTTTGAAGTATTACAGAAGAGTAATTAACAAAAGAAAACAAACAAAAATACTTTTAAAAAAGTGACTAGAATATTTGATTCATAATGATGACAAACAAAAGAAACATAAGAAACAATGAGTACATATAGGAAAAAGAAGAAAAAATGATTAAGCAATTAAGTATTCTTTTTAGGATATTATTAAAATAATAGACTGAATTTAGGAATAAAAGAAAAAATAAGGAAGAATCATCTTTAGGGCAATAAGGACTTAAGAGGATAAAGATTTAAGGAAAAAAATAAAAAAAGAAAGGTAGAAGAGTTAAATAAAAACTTTATTGATTAAATGTGGTGATTTTCTATAAATCAATCTGGTTGGTGAGAAGAATAAACGATGATATGTATGGAGGGGAGTAGAAGTAAGAGACTTAATGGCTCATGATATTATTCAGCATTTAGTTTATTGTGAGAAGAGTTAAAAGAAAATACTTTTTTTTTAGTTTCAACAAGAGTAAATAGTTGTGGGAAAAAAGAATATAAGCATTGGAATGAAGGCCCTGGGATGGTGGAAAGTGGGAAGGTACATCTCTTTGCAGAAAAGAAAAGGAAAGACTGTGACTAAAGAATATTTTCCTGGAGGAAGGAAATATATATGTCGGCTAAAAGAACTGTGAAATAAACTTTATCTGAAGGAATAAAAAAGGGAGAGACTACACTGGCCTACTGGTTACAACTCCAAGGCCTGGATCCCACTCCAGGAGACCCCAAGGACCACCTGAACCTAGAGTCCTGGAAAGGACTTAGAAATAGAGAGAGGAAAATCAAACTTTGATTTGGAGAGTGATTGAGGTAAGGGCTGGGAAGGGACCAGGCTTATCAGTTGAACTACAAAGTAATTTCAACCACTCAAGATGCTTTCACTCAAAATACTTATTTAACATTTATAAGTGAGGCAAGGATGAAAAAATTAGAACTGTATAAAATCTATAAACAACGTAATAAATGATAGACTTTAAATTTTGTACTTCCTTGGTGGGTGGCACTAAAAATAAGGAACAAGTAGAGTGTAATCCTTAATTTTGAAAATAGAACAAAGAATAGATTTGAAGGGAAAAGAAATGAGGACAATAAAATGAAAACTTCATAAAAGAGGTATAGAAAAAGAACCTTAGTGAAAGTAAATTGAATAATCATAAGGAGAAGGAAGATTTTGAACCATATATTTAATAGGCTGAGGGAAAAGACTAGTCCCACAGTTTCATTGAATCACTTACCATCATTTAGCTTTTATAAAGGAATATTTAAAGATAGGAAAGATGTAGAAAGGACAAAAGTAGGGATACTTCTCCCTTCAGTGCTTTGAGGTCAATTTCCTTCAATACCACTTGAGCCTCTGGGGAGAATGGGCTCAGTTTTGTTATAGTTTCCAAATAAAATTCATCCCATCTAGTTCACATATAGATGGAATACAACTGCCAGGTAAGACCTCATTTTAGCTACCAATGGGCTAGGTGATAAAGGTCACTCCTTTGTTCCTGAGGGCACTGAAGCTGAGCTGGCTACAAAATTTGGCATGCTTAAAACTCCCAGAAGTTCACTCTCCTTATGTTTCAAAACTCAGAAGGTCAGAGCTTTTAGATTAATTTTCCTCACCCAAAATGAAAAGAACAAATGGTGAAGCAAAAGAACTGAGATCTATTTTTATGGGACCACATGTCAGTCTCAGTGTTTTGCAAACATATAACAGTTACATAATAATCTATTTATGTTCCATATTCTCTCCAATGTACTTTTTTTTAAAGCATCATCACTCTTCCAGAAGCATAATCTCCATTATCCTCCACATGAGGAGATTCTCTCAGATAAACTCTATGAATATGCCTAATTTGTTATAAGAAAGTAGAAAATACAATAATTGCTTCAAATATGACTGCATTAAACTATTCAATAAAATGGAAATATAGGACACTGTTTTGAGAAAAGAAAATCTTACAATATATAAAGGATGCAGAGCAATGGAAGCAAAACGTTTAAAAAAAGAAATAAAAACACCCCACAACTTTTCCAGTGAAAACAGATATAATAACAGCAAATGAAATAAAAACTACATATAATGCCTAAATCTGGCCCCTGAGAAGACTTGAGAAAATCCATTTCTCTCTCTTCATTGAAGAGAGTGATAGATATAAAATTAGCAGGTACTCTTAGACATGGTCAATATGTTGCCAGGTTTTGCTGAATTGCTTTTTTTGTCCCTCTTTTCTTTTAAAGTCTTTTTAAAAAGTGTCATTTTCACAAATTATGTTAACTCATATAGAGTGATTAAAATACATGCACTAGGAAAAATTATTTGTTTTAAATCTCTTTAATAAAAAGTCTGGGATCCAAAATCTATAGAGATTTGACGCAAGCATGTATCATCCAAGATCATTTTCCACTAGACACACACAGATAAAGGGAATAACAGATAGACTTCAAATGGGCAAAATACCCACTAATAACAACTATCTGGAAAAATGTTCAACATCATTAATACGCATAGCAACTCTGAGGCATTACCTGACACCCTCAAATTAGCAAATAGGCATAAAATGGGAAAAATAATTTGTTGAAGCTTTGGCAAGCTGATTCACTGCTGGGGCAAAGCTGTGCATTGCTATAATGGTTCTGAAAATCAATAAAAGCTACTAAATTAAATTGTTCATACCCTCTGACATAGTGATTCCAATACTGGAACCATCTTCCAAAGAGATTATTGACAGAAAGACAAGACCTATATTGTACAAAAAATGTTGATAGCAGCACTATTTATGATTTTTAAACAAAACATGTGTCCAACAATTGTGACTTTTCCTGGATAATGCAATAATATTAACATATTAAGAGCAATCTAGAGATATGTAGGGAAGGATTATAAAATAATTCAGACTAAAGAAAGCAAAGCAAATAAGAAACAATACAAAAATGTGAATAAAGTGTTCTTTTAGAGGCATCAAAACTTGTATAACATAAACGTAATGTTAGCATCATATTTTCAATGTTTTTTTAATGTGCCTGGCATTTTGCTAAACAATGTACAGAATGTACAGAAAGGTAAATGACAGCCCTAGCCTTCAAGAAGCTGAAGATCTAGTGGAGGAGACATCAAGGAAATAATACGCAGAAAAAATCAATATCCAGGATAAACAGTAAATAATTAACAGAGGGAAGTGACTAGAATTCTCAAAACAGCCTTGAGCAATAATGATTTTTTATTTTTTTTGGTGAGGCCTTGTGATTTCTTTCACTCTTTAACACCCACCAATATATGATTGTTCTTCATTGTAGTTTTAAAGAGATGCCCAAGGCACAAAATAGTTGAATTACATGTTCAAGATCATTGAACTTAGAAGTTAAAAAGTCAGTTCTTGAACCTTCCTCTTCTGATTCCAAGTCTGATGCTTCTTACAAAAAATCAAACAAACAAACATAAAACAACAACAAACACAAATTGGTTCATTTTACATTGATATATAAAGAGTAGGAGGAGAGATATGAATATGATTCTTGACCATGTGGTCATTAAATTTTTTTGAGGGTTTTTTTGTTTTTGTTTTTAACCCCTAACTTTTGTGTATTGGCTTTTAGGTGGAAGAGTGGTAAGGGTGGGCAATAGGGGTCAAGTGACTTGCCCAGGGTCACACAGCTGGGAAGTGTCTGAGGCCGGATTTGAACCTAGGATCTCCCGTCTCTAGGCCTGGCTCTCAATCCACTGAGCTACCCAGCTGCCCCGGTCATTAAATTTATAATCAAAGGATGGAAGATTAAGAGCTTTACAGGAAAAAAGAATAAATTCCTTAATAAGCTCCAGGGCCAAGCAAAGTCTAAGGAATAATGAGAATTTCTGACTTATTAGAAAAGGGAAGCTATCATTTAAAAAATGGTATTTGGATCATTAAAAGAAAATAAGGATTTTAAAGGCAGGAGATTAAGAACAAAAATCAGTGAACTTGGCAAGAGGCAATGGAAGTAATGTCCGAAGCCACCATTCTACCTCAAGAAGGTTAGGCTAGCTTTTCCATACAAGTTATTGAATATATCTTCAAGATGAATTATCGTAGGGGACTCAGATCTTAAAAAAAAACTTTCTGGTTGATTGAGTACAAAAAACAGCCAATAATCAGTGGGCTAACTCTAACTTAAGGCTTTAGGCACAAAATTAGGAATATGATCACTTTATGACTCAGGAAAGTAATGCTCAACTGAATTAACCAAATCTTCTCTGCGATTACTAAGTAGATAATTTATTACCTGATGGATGAACTAACATTTTCTCACTTCGATTTACAAACAGCCTGTTTAGTCCTGGCTTATGGCATGTTCAAAAACTAGTCTATGACTTGAGATCCTATATTTAGAGGTAGCAGGGTCCATTGGGCCATCTTGTCCTACCTTCTCTTTATTAAGATGAGCAAACCAGGGGCCAGATTGGTTCATTGACTTGTCAAAAGTCAAGCAAATCCTAAGAAATATATTTGGTATTTGAACTTTGCCTCCTTTCTCTCTGTCTTTCTGAGTGTGTGTGTGTGTCTGTCTGTCTGTCTCTTTATTATAGCCATATATTCATAAATATTTTTATATATGATGGAGAGGGAGGAGGGGAAGTATATGTCAACTAAAAGTATCATGATAGGCATCATGCAGGACATAACATTCGAACTGAACTTCCAAATCAGCCAGGGATTCTAAGAGCTATTTGTAAATAGACTGCATTGTATTCTGGGTCAATGAAGTAGAATATTGTGTTCAATGAATTACAATGGAATCAATATAATATCTTAGAAGGTACAATGAGATTCCTAGGTAAAATGAGGCTCCAGAAGTACATGTAGCTGTCAAGTAATATCTAGTTAATAACATTGATTATAAATCTAACAGATTTTTTGACACTCATAGAAATTAGTAAGTATGCCAGATCAATAAGCTGTGGACTTCTGTCGCTGTCCTGAGAGTATTCTAATTTCTTGGGTGTTTGATGTGGTAGCTCACAGTGCCTGACAACATTCAAAGGATGTAAAAGAAAGATAAAAAAAAGCATTTTGCTTCTTTTTCTTCTAATTTGTAACAAATAACTTTAAAATTAATAGGTGCAATTTCATAAGTTTCTTAGCATGAGAGGTTCTAAATTCCAGGAAAACTCTCTATGAATAGATAATAGCCTTTTTTCCCACCTGCTAAATAAGCACAGAGCCTGTCAATTTTTATGTCCAAAGAGAAACAAAATGAGACACTCGACAGCCAGAAACTATAGACTGTTTCTATATATGACTATATATACAGAAGAATTCATCTGAGCAAGAAACCTTTTCACAACTAAAAAACTTTTGCAGCCTGCAACCTTTCAATGAAAAAGGCTCAGAAAATGTTTGTTTCCTAGAGATGTTTTCATTTAAGAGAAGTCTTTTTAAGACTGAAAATTTTTCAGGATCCTCTTTGAAAAGAAAAGGGGACACATTTTAAAATAATCATTTAAATATATTAGTAGCTCACATGACTATTAATAACTGATATTTATGTCTTTTTTAAAGTTTGCAAAATGCTCTCCCTTGATCTTCACAACAACCTTATAAGGTAGATGCTACAGATATTATCCCCACTTCTCAGATGAAGTAAAGCGATTTGCCCACTGCTGTGTAAGTAGCAGATATTATTATCTCAGTTTTACAATAAAGAAACTAAGATTCCAGGAAGGCCAAGTAATTTTCTTTATGTCCCTAAATTGGTAAGCATCAGAGCTTTCCTGACAAGAATTTTAGCACAATATCTACTAACAAAACTACTATTCATATCTACATTTGAAAAACAAAGTATTATTATTATTTTTAATCCATCCAGAAGGCTTGCTAAAACTCAGACTTGGTATTTTTATAACAGATGACAATACTTCCTCCAACGAGGATGCATTATCTTTTTATTGCTCATCTTTAGATAAAGCACCCTTTTTTTCATATTACTGTATAAACTTTTACTGCCTGAAGAAAAGCAGATAACACTTGAAGAGCTTTAATTAATAAGTACCACAGCATGACCTGAATGGAAAGAACATCTACCCGAAAGCAGGAGAGCGACAGGAGGTAATTAGAGCTCTCCATGACATTTATTACTAATGTTCTTCCAATGACATTTGCTGTTGATAGGCAGCATTTCAAGTTTCTCACAGCAGTCTTAGGCTTATGGCTTTATGGCCTATGCTTGACAAAACAGTTAAGTCTGAAAAATCAAAAGACCCTCTTTCCCTTTTCTGTAAAACTCATCTGTTTCTGAATTTTTGTCTTGGATTCTTATTACCCATTATAGGTCTGTCTTATCAGTTCTTCTTAAGCCAAAAAATCCCAAAACAATCATGGAAGCATATAGCATTGATAAACTAGTGGGCTATTAATATATATATATATATATGTGTGTGTGTGTGTGTATATATATTTTATACACCTTCCATCTTAGAATCAATATATTTAATTCAATTCAAAAAGCATTTTTTTCAGCATTTCTAATTTTGTACTAGGAACCTGTAACAAAAGAAAGCAAAATTCAAAGAAGAAAAAACAGACCTGTACTAGGAACCTGTAAGCAAAGAAAGCAAAATACAAAAAAGCCCAGACCCTACCCTCTAGTAGCCATCTTAATACTAGAGATGCTATTGTTGCTTGAGGGCAGATAAAGTGAAGAGTACCTGCAGTCTAAGCAAGGAGACAAAGGAGGAAACAGTGGGGGGGGGGGAGTTGTAGGAAGGAAAAACCTATGTAAATCTTGTAGTGGAAAAAAATAAAAATGGAAACTAATTCAAGGAATTGTCTAGAATATGTTGGTTGGCTCAAACAGAATGAGTGAGAGAGAATAAGAAATTAAATATGCTGTGAAGAGCCTTTAAAGGTCAAACAGAGCCAGTTGGTGTTTTATTTTAAATGTTATAGGGGGTCACTGAAGATTTTTGAGCAGGAGAGTAAAATATTAGATATTTGTATTTTGTTTTGTAGGAAAAGGGCATTAAGGAAGATTATTAAGGCTGTTGTCCTTCATTTTGAAAGAGAATAAATGATTCTATGGGGTGGTCTTGACCTGAGTATGAATTAGATTAAATAAGACAGAGTAACACAAAGTCTTCAGCCTCATTCTCTTCCAGCCATCAAAGCCCAATGGCAAGACAAAAGTCAGGACAATTGATTATGGATCAGGATTCAGTGCATGACCTTTTGAATCCTTGATGTATCACAGTATCTGCTTCCATCACTTTCATGACACTTGGAACAAATCGTTCTCATTCAGCCATTCTGGGGGAATGTCTTCACATATTTGGGATAAATACTCTCTAACTCACTGATACCTTAATGAAACATCAATTAGCCTCAACCTGTTTTAGCTCATCTCCTAAAAAAGTTTTACTGGAGTGTGGCTGCTGTGCATACTACAGCTCCTTGGAGTCACAGGTGAGAGTTGAGTGCTGAGTGAATACCATTAAGGCTAGAGTGAAATGGAAGAATTCTGTTTTCTTTCCTATTATATTCCAGTTAGAAGAGATGTTTCCACTTTCCTATTAACTTGGTCTATTTGACTTTTTTAAAAAAAATCATCTAGTTGTAACATATTTAGGGAACATAGGTAAAATAATGATTTCCAGACACATAATTTGAGAAATTTGTCAAGGAATTGATTCATTGTTTCTGTTGGAATATTTCAGTATTTTAATAAAATACCTAACATTGTAGAATCTTTATGCAATTGTAACTGATAATGAGAATTGAGAGATGGGGAAAAAAGGGGGCAGAGATTCCATTTTGAAGTTATAGACATCAAGAATACATCTTTGTATAATTTTACTTATCATCCACTTATTATTTTCAATAAATAATTTAAGGAAATAATTTTTATTAAAATCAAGCTTTTTATAATTGAAAGACTACTTCCTTTACAGAAGGATATCATATGGCAATAATATGCAAAAATAATAGATTAGGAAGAAGCTAGATTTAATTGTTTTAGAAGTGCTTTTTAAGGCAGTTGCTTCATAATGTAAGAGTTAAATTAAAGATGAATACTCCAAGTATTATTTTTATAAAGTTTATCTGACAAAATAGAACCACATGACTAAGTTTTCTACCTGCTCAAAATGCCCGCTCCATCAAATCCTCTGACAGGAGGGAAAAAAGGGTTAGACACGAAACTCCACCCAATGTATGTCCTGTCTATGTCAACACATAACAAAAGGACGTGAGTGGGGTTCTGGGAATCATAGTTTTTAGGGTAACAGATTCTAATTTCACAATTCCTCCTGAGATCCTTTGGAAGACTAGTCTCCCCAATGGATCTTGTAAACATAACTAACTTATAACTTTAACTAGAGGTATATACAACATTACAGTTTTTAAAGGGAAATTACAATAATTTGGGGATAAAAGGGAAACAAAAGAGAAAAAGAACAAAACCAATGATTGCTACATTGATAAAAACCAATTTGGGGGCACCCCCCTTTGACCTAAGAGTGTACATCCAAAACAAATGTATTTAACCCCCCACAGTTCAATTCACCACATCCCAAAATTCACTCTGGATCTTTTGGTGCAGTGTGTGGTTTCTGTAGGCATTTTCACAGCACCTTCTCCAAGCAGTTCACTTCCTGGATTCTGGGAGGTAGCAAGTTTCTTAACTTTTATAAAACTGGAATTTTACGACAATTATTCAATCCCCCCTGAGGAGGGTTTTGACAAACACATGGATCAACTCAGGCTACATTAATTTTCACTAAGAAAACAGCTTTATAAGAAAAATAGTAGTATAGCAGCTAATTCAAGAAAACCTTTGGGGTATAAAATGACACCAAGCATCTAGATCATTCTGGTAGAGGTAGATTAAGCTGAAGAGTTAAAAATCATCCAGAAGCTACTTAGACTTCATGGGAAAATGCTCCCTCTTGGGAGTCATCCAGGGGTACCACACCCTAGGAAAATCTTCCCATCTCCTCTGGTATGAAACTGTAATAGCTGTAAAAGGCATGTTTTTATATGTCTCATCCATTACATTTTTATAAATGCAGAGGTGGGGATATAATAGTGCTATAGCTCTTCACTTCAACTACTAAATGGACCCTTTACCTCTTGTTACAAATAACTCAAAGGCACTTTTATAATGGTATCTTCTCTAATCCAATCATATGAGGAGATACAAATAAAGAGTATGTACCAGCATATATAGCTAATTGTCAAAACTGTGTTAGTTAAAATCGCCTGGGGTTCTATTTGGAAGGATTGAACCTCAATATAGTGTTTGACAAACTTCTGTGGACCTGTGGGGGACCTTAAAACTATATTTCCCATGATTCCTCATGGCAGACAGGAAGTATGATGATGTAAGAGAGGGGATAAGACTCGTGGAGTCAGGATGGGTGGTCCCTCTTTAGCTATCTGGGCGCACGAAGATACGAAAGGTAAAAATGACTGAGGCGAGGTTTGAATAGGTTTCTTACAGGCATGTGGTCTAATGATTTTCATCTCTATCAGCATGGCTTTTATTAAAATACTATTCTCCCTTTTAATATCTGCCTTCATCATTTTTAATAACAACAAAACACAGTAACTTAAAGTGACATAGTACAGAACTTAGCAAAATAAAATCTTAAGACAAGCAATCAGCAAATACAATATATGTGAAAGGATACAGGCACTGAATTCAAGAGTCCTTTTTTTCTAATTCTAATAAAGAGACTTCCATAAAACAATGGAGTCTGAAAAGGCTTAAAAATCCACTTCCAAACTCTTTAAGGTTCCTTCTCTTCCCCAAAATCATTATCCATTTAGGTTCCTTTTTTCACACCTGTGGGATCTCCCATAGTGAGGGAGAATTCCGAGCTGAACATAGTGTGAAGGAATCCCATATTGGATGTATTGTAGAGACTGGGCAAGCCAGAATGGCAAGGGGGTAAGGGGAGATGATGTCTCCTCCCAATCACAAGGACCAGTACACCCAGTAAGAGTAGGAAGAAAAGACATCCTAAAACTGGGAGCTGTTTGAGATAGGTAATGTATTGTTCTTTCATTGAGTGAGTCATGCTTGCAATTCTACTTCCTGTTTGGAAGAGTAACTTTCCTTTCCCTTCCCCCTAGGGGTAAAATATCAGGGAGCAGCTTGTTTTCCCTGCCACGTGGATAGGGAGTTAAGAGGGATTGCCTAAGGGAAACACACCCAGGCTTCCAAGGCAAGCAGTGAGCAAGCACTCAGCTGTTGGCAATGTAAGGGAAAAAGGGATTTTATACTTTCTAAGCCTCCAAAGAGCAAGCTCCAATCAGCAGCAGCAACAGCAATAGCAGCAGCAGCAGGAGGAGCAGGAAGAGCACCCGGGGAGTTAGCAACTGGAAGCAGGAACACCAGCAACAGGCAGCTCAGAGGAGAGTTTCCTGGGGGTATGGGAGATGCCCTGGCAAAAGAACTGTGGTTTCTTTTAAAACTAATCTATTCAGAGAGAATTAAAGGTTTCTGAACTCCACTTCTGGTTGCCATAAATGTAAGAGTTAAATTAAAGTTGAATACTTCAAGTATTATTTTTATAAAGTTTATTGTCGGGATAATAGAATAACGTGACTAAGTTTTCCACCTGCTCAAAATGCCCCCTCAACTAAAGCCAACAGGAAGGAAAAGAGGGCTAGATATGGAACTCCACCCAATTTATATCCTGTCTATATTATCATGTAATGACGGGAAGTGAGTGGAGTTCTGGGAATTATAGTTTTTAGGGTAATAGATTCTAATTTCACAATAATTTGACTCTATATAATAAATTCTAATGTTGGAATAGAAGGGAAAGCTAAAGGAAGTTTAATTACAAATTATTATTTTCAAAATAATGGTTATATTTTATAGAAAATCTTTAAAAGTTTTCCCTGTTCTGACTTTGTATTAATAGTTACTTATTAGGATTAATATATTTTTGCCTTTTACTTTAATATTTTATTTATTTTAAACCTTCGTTTATTTTAAAGTTGTTAGTTCTAGAATCTCTTCCTTCCTTTCAGTCCTTCCCCACCTGCTGAGAAGACAAATGATAGATCAATCATACATGTGAAATTACACAAAATATTTCCATATTAGCCATATCACATAACAAAACAGAGAAAAAGAATAAAGAAAAGAGAGTGAGAGAGACAGAGAGAGAAGAGAGAGGGAAGGAAGAAAAGAAGGAAGAAAGAGAGGAAAGAAGGAAGGAAAGAAGGAAGGAAGGAAGGAAGGAAGGAAGGAAGAAAGGAAAGAAGGAGGGAGGAAAAGAGACACCTATTTATTAAGTACCTATTATATGCTTGCTAAATGTTCTTAGAAATCATTTGGCAAACTCTTTCACTTATAGATGCAGAAACTAGAGCTAGAGAAAATGAAGTAATTCATTCAGGGTCACAACAACAATAAATAATAAATGAAAAAGATAAAATACAAATTCATTATGTTGAGTACCAGCAGTCATTTCCTGGGTTCTCCTTCCTTCCCAATTGCTCTGTGAATGGAGATGTGACAGATGTGAGCATTTGGGTGGAAAAGTAGATAAGACTTGTCAACTAATTAGATAATTGGGGATGAGGGATAAGGGTAAGAAGTCCAGGATGTCATCCAGATTGTGAACCTACGTGCCAAAAGGATATCTAAAATACCAGAAAATGCATGATTATAATAGTTCCCTTATTGGGCTCTCAGACTTGAGTTTTACTACCTCTGATTTGATTTGATTCAAATCAGATTTGAATCTGATTTGATTCTTCTCAAATCTTCCAAAATGATATTTATAAAATACAAAGCCCTTCACTATCTTAATCCAATTGATCTTTCCAGGTTTTCTACACATTATTGTCTTTTATTAATTCTGTGATCCAGGGAGAGTGACCTTGCTTCATATATGCTGTGGCTCTTCATCTCAGACTCCTTGACTTCTTGCTTAGTTGAATTCATCCTTACATGATGCCTTTTCCTGATTCCCTTAGTTGCTAGAGTGTCATAAAAAAAACAACAACAACACAACAACAACCAACTACCTTCTATTTACTTTGTATATATTTTTTATATTCTTATATGTGTGCAGATACTTAAAAGAGTACCTATTCTTTTCTCTAATAGAATGCCAGTCAATAAGCATTTATTATGTGCCAAGCATTAGGGAAAGAGAATATACCAAAAAGTAGTCTGTGATCTTAAGGGGCTCATCTATATTTATACACATATATATGCATGAATATATACATGTGTATTTTTGTGTACATGTGTACATGTGTACACATATCTATTTATATATTAGATGAAAATAATCTGGAAAACATCAGGGGTTAGGCATTACAGAAGAGGCCTGATGAAGGTAGGATTTAAGCCATCTTCAGGAAAGTTGTAGAAATTCAAAGGCAGCTGGACAAGTTAGAGGATCTCAAGAAAAAGGTGTTGCCAATATATAGGCTTGGAGAAATGAGAGAGAGAATAGTGTCTTGGAAGAACTCTAAATTATTTGCCAACATGCTATATGATTAAACAAATTCTTATTGTTTGTTTGACTGAATCCCATGTCTATCAGACTGCCAAGTCAATTTTCTTTCCATTATACCTCAATGGCTCTCTTTTCAACTTTTGAAACAATGTGGTAGAAATGTCCCATCCTCAGAATCCCAAGGCTAATATTATTATTTGTATCTTAAAATTAATTTCTAAACACATTTATTTATGCTTTCGTGTATTCCTTTCCTATTATTCTATTTCTCCCTTCCACTATTTGAATTCAGAGACCCAAACACAGAGAGGAAACTATTATATGCTTCTTCCTTATCATTGGTATTAGCTATTTTGTTTATTTTGAAAAAACAACAGCAACCACAAAACAACTAATCTTCCTTAATGAAAATCTAAAGACTTCCAAGAGCCACATAATTTTCCTGTGGTCTGACTACTACACTTAATAAAAACTTCCCTTAGGGTTGTGTGTCAATGGACAGTGGATTCAAAGTGCACTATTTCATTCTATGAGCCTATGGATATGATATAAATAACTAGAATTAAGATCTAGGAAAAATAGTGCTTACATCAATAATTAAAACTAGTCAAATTTGAGAGAGGATGCTTTGTTTATAACATTTCAGAAGCTTCTTGCTTTTTTGCTATGCAACCATTTTTTGTTTTTTGCATCCTTTAGAGTTATACAACTGCAATCTCCCACGCATCAGTAGAAGAACAAATCTTATCACACCTTAGAAACGTACAATAAAAACTGCACTCTGAAACTGTCACTTTGCTTATGCCAATGAGCTATGAAATGCACAGATTGTGACATTAGAGGATTCTATTAAATGAATTTTCACAAGCCCCAGAGACTTTTTAATATTTTATTTCCTTTAAATAACAAATTCATGTTCAGTAGAACAATTACAAGTAATATACTGAACACTTTCACCAACTAACTCATTGAAAACATACGCTACTAGATTTTATTCTTTATTCCCTAATATTCTGGATGAGTTAGTAGGATTAGTTGCTTTACTTGCTCACTGCCAGGCATGCACTTATGTGCATTAACTCATTCATTATCCCAAAACACAACATCTCTATATTCATTTAGAGATGGGACCATGTGAGGCAAAAGTTTTTTATAATTTAGAAATTTCATTTATTTTAATTTAAAAAGTTTTCTATAATTTAGAAGATATGGTAGTGACATAGAAGGTGTAGTGGTACCAGGCTCTACAAAATAAGTTCTCACGTGGGTTTTAATCACCTGTGGAAGGAAGCTAAAGACTAAGGAATGGGCAAAGGGTTAAGGACTACGGAAAAAGAGACATGGGTTGAACAAACAGACTAGAGACACTGAGAGAGATCTTCAGCATTGTGTTAGCAGGCCAGGTCACAAATTACAAGATAAAGGGATAAGTACCAAAACAGCTGATTGCTGTGGGATCCATATTGCTGAGAGGGGTTCAAGCTGCAGAGAGGAGTTCAAGCTGCATCACAGAATTCCATAGGGCCCCCCAGAACTCTAAGAGAGGGGAAAGTGTTCAGGAACACTATTTTACAAATCTATCCTGTCTAGTGAAAAAAACTGACTCCCCCAACCCTGGTTTAGCCCTATTCAGATGAAAAGTCAGGCCTTTGAGTTTCCAACAGGACCTTTCAATCTTTTTGTCATCAGCTGCAGTTTTTCACAATAACAGAGGCTTAATTTTTAAGTTCAACAAAATTTTAACCCAATCCAATTTAAGGATTCATGTGAAAAATCATGTGAAACATTAGAAATATATCCATAAGTCTGGTCCATGAACATTTTACTCATTAGAGTCTGCTTTTGAATATATCTTTAATATCTTCATGATTCATTATAACCGAAATCCTTCAGAAGGGAATATCATGTAGCAATATGGTATATTATTTCATCCCAAATGAGAGAAAATTAGTGAAGCACATAAAAATGTTTGATAATTATGGTTTGATTTTGAAGATGAAGAATGTAAATGACAAAGAAATTGACTGACTGTCCACGTTCTTACTTCTTTTGCTTCTTTTGTTTTTAACTTACATGAGGCTTCCAACCTACATAAATTCCTTTCAGGATGTTTGCAGATGAAATATAGGCTAAATTGATTTAATGGAAAGATCCCAGGATTTTGATTCTAATTCCTTTGTTTGGATCAGTGGAGAATATTTTCCTTCATATACTGATCACTGATTTTTTACTGCTCTCTCCACTCTCACTCTGTTTTTGAAAATACAATCACTAAGTGTTGGATGTTTAAAGAAACAAATTTAAACAAAAACATTAAAAGAAAAGATGGTAAAGGCCAGAATGCAGCTGAACTCTCCTAATATTTCCCTGTCTTCTTTTATACTTCTTAATTCATTCTCTGACACTAAATATATTATTCCTTCATTTTACTGGCCATTTTAGAAATATGATGATACAAAAATATTTTATGTGTTGTTTGTCCTCAAGTATTGCACTGGTTTAGAGAATTTCTGATGGGGAAACTATCTGCCTATAAATATTTGCAATTCATCAAAATATTTTATTCTGAAAGGATTTTCTTGAGCTCTTGCACTATGTATAGAAGGCCAGAATTGCAGAGTTTTCTAACTTTAAAGACCTACCTTCTGTCTACTAGGTCACTTTATTTCTTTTGTAATCAAACAGGCACTATAGTGAACTAGGGGGCACTCTAGATATAGTGCCAGGTCTGATGTCAAATATACTACTCTTCTTGAGTTTAAAACGGGTCTCAAGATACTTTCTAGCTATGTGATTCTTGAAAAGTCTTTTCTTCAGTTTCCTCCTTTGAAAAATGAGCTGAAGAGGGAAACAGCAAACTACTCTGACATGTTTGCCAAGAAGACCTCAAATGAGGTCATGGAGAGTCAGATATGACAGAAATAATTCAACAACAATACCCAAATTCATGTATGTGCTGCAGTTGTTATAGTTTTAGAAAAGTACTTGAGGTTTTTAATGGAAAAAGTACTTATTTGGCACATAAAAATATCAGATTCTGTAATCTTTCTACAAAACTAGAGAAATATTTTTCCTAGAATACTTTATTCCCAGTAAGTCCTACATTCATATAAGATAATTTCTCTTTGCTATCCTCAAGACTAATGTGGATTGTGTTACTGCTCTTTCTCCAGCAACAATTGGAAAAAAATTCTAATCATCTTGAGCATCACAAAATGACAGACCTAAAGGATTAAGTCTAGTAGGACCATCAATCTAGTGTGCCATACAGTGATGGCACTGAAGCAGGATGCTTATCGGTGCTTGGGACACCTGCAAAATTGTGTTTGGATAAGTGAAACTCACTGAGAAATAGAGAGGAAAAGAAAAGGAAAATAATAATTTGGCCAATCTAAATTCAAGAACCATGTCTGAGAAAGAGACACAGAGAGAAAGACAGAGGTAGAAGAAGAGATTATAGTATTACTAGGAAGTAACCCTTGTGGGATTTTTTTTAACCTAAAGATAGGAGTTATGCCTTTTTTAAAAATAAACAAACCCTATCACACTTTATTGTTATTGATTTCATGAACAAGTCAGACAAATGAGTTGATTCCAGGCTTGGGGCCAGGGGGCTTCCCAGCCTTATCAAGTGCAGAATTGCAAACTGGCTTTGTTCTTGGCTGGAGCCCCCAGCATACCCTTCATAAGTCTTTATGTATGAGTTCAGTGGCTTCCAGTCAGAGCTGGATCATCCCTTCCTTCTATGCACATGGCCTTGCACTGGACCCCACTGAATTTGCTCATGTAGTGTGCCAGCTCTTAATACTTCACATCAGGGCTCTCATTCATTTTTCAGGAATGAATTTGCATGTTCCTGACTTTGGTTTCCTCTGTAGGCTCTGGGAACTCAATCTTGTGGTCCAGACAGGGAGCAAGGCAGGGTCCAGGAGGTCCACCCTATTTATATCAGTAATTATCTTGCCTTTGGTGTTAAGCTGAAATTCATTCATATATTTCAGGAGTTTCCAGCACAGTTCTCTGAACTTCTGATCCTGGACCTTCTTATTGTCTTAAGTGCTTGGTTCCAATAGTCCCTAGTTTGTCAGTGAATATAATGGAAGGCACTTTCCCTTTGGCCAGTACAGAGGCATCTCAGACAAGCTTTGCTCCATTCCCAGTTAACATATTACTAAGTGAGGGCCAGCCACTTTCAGAAAGGTGCTCTTGGTCTGTGCTGCACAAGTCTGGGCTAGCAGAATTTTTCCAGTACCTGGGCCTCCATACATTAATCCTCCCTTTGGATCTCTTTATGGTTCATTCATTAGCAATACAATAGCTACTACCAGTGTCTGGATGTGTTTATCCAGCCCTCCAATATCACTGTGTTGCTCTGTGGTCCTCTTATCCACCGCCATGACTTTCACATGGTAATCATACTCAGTGGGTAGAATCTCTAGGATCAGATAGGATGCTTTGTTTACTTCCACCAGGTCTCCAGACTTCAACTTTTCTGCATCAACAAAATTAGTCACTTGCAAGAAATAGGTCTGTCAAATAGAGATTTTGATGCCTGTGTGTTTGTCTTTCCACTGGGAGTCAAGGTCAGTGTTCCCACCATTTTCTTCTTGGTCATTGGGGTTAACACCCAACACATGTTTATTGATAGCTTTGATTTCTTTATCTGAAGACTGCCTATTCATATCCTTTGACCATTTATTAATCAGGTAATGACTTAGAATCTTATAAATTTGACTTAGTTCTTTATATATTTGAGAAATGTAGCTTCTTCATTTCTGATCGCCGCCATTTTGTCTCTTCCATATGCAATATGCTCCTGAGAGCTCACCATATTTATAATGACCTTAGTTTAGTACACAGCATAACTTGTTATATTCAGAACCCCCAAGCTCAAGAGACTCATAGACCTTAGCCTCCCAGATAGCTCTTATTATAGATGTGCACTATAATGTCTGGCTTACTAGTATTTTAATCAATTCTTTTCTACTCTGTATTCTAATTAGTCCTAATTCAAGAATCTCAAAAGTCACTAGATAGTCTTGGATTGATTAGGTTCTGTTAAATGCTTACAAAGAAGCTCAGAATATGTCCATGTATTTAAAAAACAACATCTGAGGTCCAATTTCATTATCTGTAAAAACATGCATAATAAAATTCCATAGGATCATATATTTAGAGCTAAACAATCTAATTCAACTCACAAATTATACAGATAAGGAAACAGAGGCCACAGAATTTCATCTAGTAAAGGAGAAAGATTTTTGAACAAACATTTCCTTTTGGCATTTTCCTAGGCCTCATTCTATTGACCTCTTCACAACTTTTAATATTATTGAGTATCCGGTCCTCTAGGATATACACTTTTCTTAGTGTGAATGTTACTTTCTTCTGATTGTTTTCTTATAAGTTTGCTTCATTAATCGATTATTGGTGGAGTTTTGAAATAATCCAGCCATTTTGGAGAGCAATTTGGAAACTATGCCCAAGGGGTTTTAAAACTGGGTATATCCAACAATATTACTACTAAGTCTATTCAAAAAAGAGATTTTTTTAAAGAGGGAAAATGTTATATGTGTTCAAAAATATTTATAGCATCTCTTCTTTTTGGTGGCAGAGAATGAAAAATTGAGGAGATATTCATCAATTGGGAAGTCACTAAACAAGCAGTGATATATGATAGTATTGTGCATAAGAAATGATGAGCGGAATGATTTAAAAAAAACTGGAAAGACTTACATGAACTGATACAAAAATGAAGTGAATAGAACCAGGAGGACATCGTAAGCAGTAACGGCAATATTATATACTGAACTATTGTGAATGGCAGCTATTCACAGCAATACAGTGATCCATGACGGTTCTTAAGGACATATAATAAAAAAATGTCTTCTGCCTCCAGAGAAAGAACTAATGGACTCTGAATGCAACCAAGGCATATATTTCATGTTATTTCTTCACTTTTTTGGTAGGAGTTCTCTTCTACAAAATAAACAATATGGAAAAATGTTTTATAGGAGTGCACAAGTAAAATCTTTATTAGATTTCTATAATTTGAGGCAGGGGAGACAAAAAGAAGGGGGATAATATGGAGTTACAAATTAAAAAGAAAAGAAAAAATATTAAAAAATGTTTTTATGTGTAATCGGGGGAAAAGAAAATATAAAAAGAATAGGAAACTAGGTGTTCAGCCAATGTCTAAACCACCCCTCAACATTTTAGCAGGCTACCTGTCATTTTCCTTTGATATCTGATGTTGAGTGTTGCTGCTGAAATTTTGCAGCCTGTTTGTAAGAAAATAAGTGTAGGTAAAACAAAAATCATCAAAAAAAATAAACAAATAACAGCAACACAATTAGAGAAGCTATAAAATTTTCATACAAGTCGATCGTTTTCTATTATTATTTTTTCTCTTTGAGATACAAACCCAGTAGTGGTATTATTGGATCAAAGGATATGTATGCATTATTTTATAGCCCTTTTGACATAATACCAAATTGCCCTCCAGAATGACTGGATCACTTCACAACCCTATCAGCAACACATTAGGTGTCCACCCCCACCCCCTATTTATAATTTCCCTTTACTTACATATTGGCCTATTAATGACCTATTAATGAATGAAAAGGCATTTACTAATTGCTTTTTATGTTCCAGGAACTCTACTAAGCACTAATATATATATGAATATTCTCTGCCCCCAAAAAGCCTTCTTCTTCTGATTTTCCTTTCTTCTATCAATCCTCCCCCTCCTTCTATCCACTAAGCTAAAACCATGAGTTTTTCAAAAAGCTCCTCTTCCTTCCTTTCTTTCTCCAATATTTTGTAAATTATAACAGTCTTAATAAAAGGATAACTCATAGTTTTATCTATCTAATCAACAGACAGACAAAGAAAGGTAGAGAGTAAGACAGAGAGACAGAGATAGTGAGAGGGAGACAGAAAGAGAGAGAGAAAGAGAGAGAGAGAGAGAGAGAGAGAGAGAGAGAGAGAGAGAGAGAGAGAGAGAGAGAGACTCTTGGGTTTTCTCATAGTTTATATCAGCTTTATTTGTATTATTTATATTTACACAAAGTATTATAGTTATATACATACTCTTTTCTGGTTGATTGAATTAATTCCCAAATATTTAATGGTGAATTATTGACCCCACAAATATGACTTTCAAGACTCCAAAATCTGTATTACCAGTTCTAATCCTAATCCTAAACCTTTACTCCAGTTTTACACAACCAATGACCATACAGACATGTCTACTCTGTTATATATCATTGGCACTTTATACTCATAAAATAAATTCAGAGCTAGAAAGGACCTATGAGATTTTCTCATTCAATTCTTTCATTTTCAGATGAGGAAAATGACACATAACTAATTAAGAAACTTAAACACACAGGCCCCTATCAATAAAAGATACTTTCTGACCACTTACTAAAAGACAGCTATGGCTAGAAGTTCATGATTTGTCTCTTGGAGATAAATGAGTCTAGAAGAAGGGGGAATGGAGCCAAGATGGTGGCATAGTAGCAATAAAAAGTTGGAATCATTTTAAGAATCTTCCCAAACCAACCATAAAATACTGCTTTAAGACAACAAGAGTCATAAAACCAATAACAAGAGGTAGTGAGGGGACGTGCCTGTAGAAAACAAAATGAAAAGTAGGCAGAGAGAGTCAATTTCCATGAGATAAGTGTGAATCAGAAGTAAAACTGTATGCACACAGAAAAGTGTGGGCCTACTGTCCCCCTACCTACTGTACCAGATTCCAAAAACTTAAAGTAAAAGAACTTTTGAAGTAATAAATAAGAATAGGAGTTGATTCTATGAAAATAAAATAAAATAAAAAATAGAGAACTGTTTAATTTGATTTTTAAAAAAAGAAGAGATAAAAAATGAAAAGGGCGATTTCACCTCTAATGAAGATCAATTAAAACAATCATTAAGACCTATTTTGCCTGATTATATGACAATAAATTTGACACATTAGGCATAATAGATGAATATTTACAAAAAATATAAGTTGCCTAGATTAACAAAAGAGGAAATTGAATACCTAAATAACCTCAGTTCAGAAAAAAATAATTAAACAAGCCATCAATGAACCCCCTAAGAAAAAATCCCCAGGGCCAGATGGATTCACAAGTGAATTCTATCAAATATTTAAAGAAAAATTAATCCCAATACTATATAAACTATTTGGCAAAATAAGCAAAGAAGGAATCCTATAAAATTCTTTTAATGACACAAATATAGTGCAGATTCTTTAGTCAGGAAGAAAAAACAGAGAAAGAAAATTACTGACTAATTTCCTTAATGAATATTGTTACGAATTTTTAAATAAAAATTAGCAAAAAGACTACATAATATACCACAAGGATTATTTACTATGATTAGGTATGATTTACGAAAATTATCAATATAACTGACTATATCAATAACCAAAATAACAGAAATCACTTGATTATTTCAATAGTTGCAGAAAAAGCTTTTGACAAAATGCAACACCCATTCCTATCAAAAACACTAGGATGCATAAAGTGGCCCTTCCTCAAAATAATAAACAGTATTTATTTAAAACCATCAGCAAGTATCATCTGCAATGGGGTAAGTTCAATAAGTTCAGAAGTGAAGGTAGGATGCCCATTACCACCTCTATTATTTAAAATTTGTTAGAAATGGTAACTTTAACAATAAAAAAAGAAAAGGAAATTGAAGGTTAAAATAGGCAATGAGGAAATTAAATTATCACTCTTTGTGGATGATATGATGGTATTCTCAGAGAATCCTAGATTATCAAGTAAAAAACTAGTTGAAATAAATTTAGCAAAGTTTCATATAAATTATCAGTATTTCTACTTCTATCTGAAAAAGCCAGTAAGAAGACTTAGAAAGAGAATTTCTATTTAAAATCATTCTAGACCAATGATGGGCAAACTACAGACTGCAAGCCAGATGCAGCCCCCTGAAATGTTCTATCCAGCTGCAGGACATTATTCCAAATCTGACGAATACAATAAGTAGGATACAATACAATGAAACTTCGAAAGAGTTGCCTTAGAAACAGACTGACAGATGAGCATTTCCTTTCCTTTGGCCCCTTCTTTAAAAAGTTTGCCCTTCACTGGTCTAGACAATATAAAATACTTGGTAATGTATTTGCCAAGGTAGATGTAAAGAGTGATATTATAAGTATATTAAAAGAACATAAAATTGTTTACCTGTTAGAACTATAGAGGAGAGATTTTATGAACAAACAAGATATAGAGAACATTACAAGATGTAAAATGAACAATTTTGATTATGTCAATTTAAAAAGGTTCTGTACAAAATCAAACCAATGCAATCAAATTAGATGGGAAACAACAAACTGGGAAAAATTGTCTGACAGATTTCTCTTATAAAGGTCTCATTTATCAAATATATAAAGAACTAAGTCAAATTTATAAGACGATCAATCATTTCTCCAATTGACAAATGGTCAAAGGATAAGAATAGGCAGTTTTCAGATGAAGAAATCAAAGCTATCAATAATCATAAAAAATATTCTCAATCCCTTTTTATAAGAGAAATGCAAATTAAAAGAACTCTGGGTTACTTACCTCACACCTATCAGAATGGCCAATATGTCAGTAAAAAGAAATTATAAATGTTGTGTGTGTGTGTGTGTGTGTGTGTGTGTGACAAAATCGGGACACCTAATGTGTTGCTGATAGAGTTGTGAAGTGATCCAGTCATTCTGGAGGGCAATTTGGAATTATGCAGAAAGAGCTATAGAACAGTGCATACATATTCTTTGAACTAGTCATATCACTACTGGGTTTGTATATCAGAGAATAAGAAAATAATAGGAAATGACACACTTGAATGAAAATTTTATAGCTTCTCTTTTTGTGGTGGCAAAGAAATAGAAATTGAAGGGATGGTTCATCAATTGGGGAATAGCTGAACAAATTGTGGTATATGATGGAGATGGAATACTATTATGCTGTAAGGCATGATGTCTAGGATAATTTCAGAAACAAGTGGAGAGACCTTCATGGACTGATGCAGAGTGAAATAAGTAGAACCAGGAAAAAAACATACATAGGTAACAGCAATATTGTGGAATAATGAACTGTGAGAGACTGCTATTATCAGCAATACAATGATCCAGGATAATTCAGAATAACTTATGACAAAAAATGCTATTCACTTCCGGGGGGGGGGGAACTATTGGAGTCAGAATGCAGATGAAAACCTATGATTTTTTAGTTTATCAGGGTTTATATTTTGAGGCTTTGGTTTTATAAGATTACTCATTTACAAAAATTAATAGTAGTAGATCATATAACAGGAAAATTGTGGAAATTTGTTATTATATATAATTCATAGAAAACAAAAGAAATAAATATAAAAAAGTCTAGAGGAGGAGTAGAGGAAAAATAAGAAGGAAAGATGGTGCTGGAAATTAAATTACAAAATTAGTTCTTTTTGAATTAAGGGTAATGGATATTCCTTCTCTTGTAAAAATAGAAATTCTTAGATATGGAAATAGCAGAGAAGCAAGGAAAGGGCTGAGGAAGTGGTTAAGTAGAAGAAATAAGACTTCATCATACTGATCAAATATGAAATGCTAATTCATCTTCTTGTAGACCTCAAAGAAAGGTTTAACAGCAGTTTGGTCAGGCTTTGGGCTCAGTGAAAATCTTAGAATCACTTATCTCTATATATGATAATATTTGATACTAGAATAATGTTCCTAAAGACTTGTGAATTTATGGAATGAACAGTGCAATAAAAAGAGAAAATACTATTGTTGTTCTATATTAACGTAAGTCTTCTATCTTCTTTTGTTATATTACACACTGAAATTTTTTTGGTTTTGATTTTGGTTTTCCAGAAAAAACAAAAAACCATGAACGAATCTTCCAGAAAAAAAATTTCAATTAAAAAATACTTTTAGTATTTGGGTTATGTTTCAAGGTTCACAGGAATATTTTGTAGAACAACTCCTTAAGTGGATCCACTAGCCACTCATAAATCTGAAGTCTCCAGGCAAGAATGTTAACAAAAGGCATAGAAAAGTGATATTCTCTTACATTCAGATACATAGGACCAGGTACCTTTTCTATTTTTTTCTAAATATACCTATAATAATTATTCCAAAAGCAGGAACATTTCAGTGAAAGGAACAAAATAATATTAAGTAAGGAGAGAAATGTTAATTATCTGTTATGCTCAGCAACCTTTCTGCTTCAGCCGTTTCCTCCATTGTTCATGGTATATCTTTGTCACCTGCATTAATAAATTTTTTCTTTACTAGTATTCTTAAATCAAACTAGGTTTTTTAAAGAAATAAGATGATTTTAATGCAAGTTAAAAATCAACACCAACATTTTTAACCTTCTTGCTTGCTGAAATTTATTAACTTCCCCTCCTATATTATATTATAGCTAAAAATATGTTTTTTAAAATATCATAATACATATAGGATAAAATACATGGGGAACATGAACTATACTTTACTTACATATGATATTTAGAAAATTCATACCATAAATAAAGAATTTTGATCCTTATTTTTAAAATTGTTTCCATAGCACCTTCATTTTCAAAAAGCTCCTTTTCCCTTCCTTTCTTAATGAGCCATCCCCTGTAACAAGGATTAAAAAAGAAATGAGAAACAAATGAAAAAAATTAAACAAAATTAACTAAAACATCAACCAAGTCTTATTTGCAATTTCCAAAATTACTGTTCTTCATTTTTGGAAAGAAAAGGGGAAATATATATTATTTCATTTCTTTTCTGGAATCAAGTTTAGTCATTATAATTACCAACATTTCAATATTTTGGTGTTTTTTTTCATTCATGTGGTAAATAATTTTGATTTTTTTCTTCCTCCCACCTCCACCTCATTCCCTTAGAAGGCAGGTTGTATGAGACAGGTTGAACATGTATGATCATTTAATACATTTTTCCCTATTCATCATGTTGTGAAACAAGACACGTATTGCTTATATTAGAGAAAAATTCTTGGATGAAACAAAGTGAAGAATGGTATGTTTCAGACTGCATTTGGATTGTCTCTTCCTTCTATGGTGATGGATCTCCTTTTTTGTCATGAGTCCTTTCAGGTTGTCTTTGATCCTTGTCTCAATAATAGTTAAAACATTTATAGTTAAGCATCCTACATTATTGTTGTTACTCTGCACAGACTTCTCATTCTGCTCATTTTACTTTGCGCCACTTCAAATAAGTCCTTCCAGGTTTTCTGGTGATCATCTTGTTTGTCATTTCTTATGGCATTAGTGGCATAGTAATGGATCAATACTGCATTAAATCATATGCCACAATTTGTCCAACCATTCCCAACTGACAGATCTTTGCTACTACAAAAAGAGATGGTACAGATATTCTATAACACAGTTTATGTTCATTTTTTCTTGATCACCTTAAAAAATAAGCCTAATAATGATATTATTTTTTTCATGGCTCAATCACAGTAATGCACTAACTGATTAATTTTCATACTTGATGAATCAGCTGATAGTGAGTCTTTGTCAGATTCTGGCTTACCATGAGAAAAGGGACATGATTCCTGGATTATTAACAAGGAGGTATTCAAATGACAAGAAGTAAAGTCAAGAAGGAATTCCTGGGGAAAATAATCGGATATAAAGAATTAGTCTTCAAAATTCAAAACAAAAAATGCAGAAATCTGATCAGGGTTAGTTTAATAAAGCTTGAATTTGAGTACTTACCCCGCCTCACCACCCAAATCTTACTTTCTTTTTGTTTCTCTTCAGTAGGTGGATGATCATTGCTGTAGGAGTTTCAGCAAAGTATGTATGAACCTTTAGATCATAAGTTGATAAAATTATAGATGTAGAACTGGCAGATCCTTGGAGGCTACTTGGTTCCATCCCACTTCCCACCTCCACTTAAGAGATGATGAATAAAAAAATAATGATAATCTTGCCTAAACATTTCTACATGAAGGAAGTCTACCATTTAGAATGTGAATTTATGACTTTATCATTTCATGTATTAATTTTACAGCTAGTCAAAAATATTCATTCCATTTTACCTAAACCCCCTGTCATTCATAAGAAATGTCAAATTATCTATTTTATTTAGTATAGCAAGGAGTTTTCTTAAGTTAAATAAGTCAAGCTATGATGTGCCAGTCCTTGTTAGATAAGATAAGACAAAGAATAATATTTCTCTTAGGATCATAGGCTCTTAACTGTTAAATATAAGAAAAATGAATCAACAATAAAGATATTTTCTGGCAATTCAAAAAAATCTGTGTTCAATGGGAAAGTGAAGGAGAAATTTACATCTAAAATGTTATATTCCTTTAATCAAATGGCATTTATAGTTCAGATACCTTCCCCACCTATTGGGATCCCCTAGTGTGATGAAAAATAATTTAAAAAAATGCAAAAAAAAAAACAACCTTGAACTAACTCATAAAGAAGACAGTTCTTTCTCATAGAAGAATGTAAATCATATATACTAAAGAAGCCTTCTTGTGAGAATTATATTAATTAATAATTTAATGCAATTATCCATTTTTAATCTGACTTATTACAACTTTATCATATATCAAATATTTTAAATCTGATTTTCTTTAGTGACACTACTACTGATTGATGTTAATGTACTGCAGGACTAATTACTCTGTCCTGGGATGTAGAGAGGTTGAGTTGAGATTAGACAGCAGCTGCCCTTTATAGTTTCTGTTGCCCCTCTATCACACAATATGGATGTCTAATAAGTATCTGTCAAAAGAATACCCATTCTGCTATTAGAACTTCTCAATTCCTAGTCTACTACCAATATTTATTCAAAAATAGCAAGTTGATTGTTGCAGTCTAAACTAAGCAGTCTATGGCTTCTTTTTATTGGTTCAGTGGAAAATTCATTCAATGCCTGTGGATTCAGAGGACCTGCATTTAAACCCCATTTCTGATTCTTCTTATCTTTGTTTCCTTGGACAAGTCATTTAGCTTCCTTAAACCTCAGTTTCATCAGCTGTAAAATGGGGTGTGGGGTTTGTTTCTCTCTGATTTTCAATATCATATATTAAGGCCATGTGATATTTCCAAAAGGACTTTAATAAGAACGTATATAATCTTATTCCAACATTTTACAACCAAGGAAGTTATAATAATATCCCTGTGACACCTGGATCATTATGACTATAAAAAATTTATTTTGCATATATTGATGGAATCCCCATTCCCTTATTGTGTAGGATTTGTAGTTTCATTAATTAATTCACTGGTGAGATAAAGTAACTTCCAAAAAGAAAAAAGGATTTACCATCAGTAAGTTATTTTAGCTTGCCAAGTTCAAAGCTGGACCAAGAGGCACGGCGTAGGGAATAGGACAATAGATTTGCCGTACAGAAAGAACAACTGGGCTCTAAGCTCAGCATACAAGGCATTTGCAGCAAGGGTAAGAGACTTACCCCTGGACCAAACTTCTCTCATCTACATAATAAGTGGGTCAGATTTCCTCGCCTTTATAATCTCTTCTTGTTCTACTATGATCCTAGGTGGAAATAGAAACCTGAAGGAAAAACAGCAGTGAATTAATCACTTTCAAAGTGAGGCGGGGAGTAGGAGGGGAAATAAATATTAAGCTGAATTAGCATGCCAGCCAAAGGGATAAAGGAATAAAATGAAATGTCTGATTTTTTTCCCCTCAAAATAAATCACTACTTTTACCCAAACACATCCCTTAAATTTTACATGTATCAATCTAGCCCTAAGTTCATTCTTGAAGGTATGTAAAGGGAGCTTGTAACACATTGTTTAAACAGTTCAATATCCTCTGCACGAAACTCTTGGAATTTAATAAAGTCGCTATTGATTTCTTTTCCCATGCTACAGTGTAGGAGATTTGTATTTTTAAATTTGGAAAAGCTAGACTATATCTACAGAAGCTGAGATCACATCTTAAACCCAAGTTAAAAACATTGGAAAACACACAAAACAAATTGGGTCCAGAGGTCCAAAAGTTTTCTTAGCTAAAGGAAGGTACTTTTTCTCTTGGGTTGTTCAAAAAATACCAGTATGTTAACAAGAAAATTTAAGTCCCTATTTGTGTCTAGAATTACACTACACACTTTTATCAAAGTAGAAGATGAGATGCATGCCCTTGGGCATTCTATTCTACTAGGGGAGATAAGATTTACATGGATAAAACAAGGTAAGAAATTGTTTTCTAAATTACATATTCTGGGCTTCAGATACATAGGAAAGTTAACCAGCTAAGCTGGATTATTCTTGGAAGAGATAAGACTAGGTTTAGAGTAGGTACAGGATTTTTATAAGGTTGCTGAGACAAGAAAGAAGAGCGACATGGCCATGGTTGTGATGGAGGGAAAAGGGACACATTCAGAATACTTAGGGAAGAAGGAAGTGGCAGAATTGGAAGGTGACTGGATACCAGAGTATAACAGGCAATATTGACTTTTAGATATGGCATTGCAACAAAATGAAGTATGTATAGAACAATCAGCAGTCACAAAAAGGGGATTGTCACCATTGCATTGAAATGATATTCAATGAGGATACAATAAGATAATGTGGTTTTGTGTGGGGAAACAAATTTGTTCAGTAAGGCAGGATGTGGTGACATGAGAGTCTTGGAATACTTGGAAAGTTTGGAGAGCACCTAACTAGATCTGGACATTTTTTAAAAAATTAATTAGTTAATTATAATTTTAAAAAAATGTCTTTAGGCCACCAAGAAGCTGCTACTAAAGGAAATGCAGCTTGAGCCTTCACCCTTGGACCAATCAAACTCCATCATCTCATTTAACCACGTTGATCTGGGAACGGTGTTTCTGAAGGTAAAAGGAGGAAGCGGACACAGGTGGGTGGCAGAATGGGTAGAGAGTTTACTGAGAATCAGGAAGACATGAGTTACAATCCAGCCTCGAATCTTTACTATCTGTGTGATCCAATTTGATCTCCAATGGTTAGCAAAGACATTTATATAAAGAAAGCACTTAATTAAAAAAAAATCTATTCATTCATTTCTTTCCACTGGAAGGGAATGCTTAGTGAGTAAAATGGATCCATGTCAGAAGAAGGAAAGGGGCACAAAAAGCAAACTTTTAGCTTCCACAATTTTGTTCAGGACTGACTGACTTTAGATCTGACCAAAGAGAGGAAACTTAAGGATTATGTATTCTTTTCACAAATAAGGTAACCCAAAAAAGGTTGCATGATATTCATAAAGTCATGAAGCTAATAGTAAGTAGCATAAATCAGTAGACTAGAATTTATCTCTCTGAGTTCTGTTAAATTACTACTTCACTACCTATATTTTCCCATTGAGATAATAACGTAGGCTGTTTCCTAGGATTTGAAGAACTCTCAGCAAGACACTTAACCTTCTTGAGCCTCAGTTTATTTATTTACAAAAGTGAGGACTTTGTAGTAGATATTCTCTAGTGTTCCTTTACACTTTCCATCTCTTTATCTATGATCCTGAATCTCTTCTGATAGATCTTCTGTAGTAGAAATAAACATATATTTAATCAAGGATATAAACAAAGAAAATATATATATATGTATATATATGTATATAATATATAATATATATGTATGTATATTTGTGATCTATATATTTTTAAATTCCCTCCAAATAAAATTTAAATATATTTTCCCAACATTTCTACCACTGCAAAGCTTTCCATTCAAACATTAAAATATGAGATTTATATGAAGCATTCTACAAAAGAGGAAAATGCAAATACAATGATATGCCTTATTGCAATTCTGAGGCATAGACACAGAATCATCCAAAAGAAAATTTAAATACTCTCATCTGTCAGTTTAATTCTCCAAAGCTTCAGAATATATCATATTTAAGACAGCTGATGAGTTTAATTTACCTAATTATCCATTGTTCAAAGGTAAATTGAACAAAAATATCCAATTTAAAAAACGAGTGTAAGGACTTTTTCCGTAATCTTTTCACATATTCTACTCAAAATAAGGGAATGTCATCTGAAGAGGTCATGTCTTTAATCTGCTAGAATTAAGTATCCTCATCTGAAGAGAACCTCCTATCTCTTTAGAGTAAAGTATTTGGACCATCTCCTAAATGTTTTGGCCAGTGCCTTCCATTAAATGCTTAATGTATGCTTTAAGATAAATTCTACAATTGTAGCTTGTCACCAGTTATAGTAACAATGAGTTGAAATGTATGCAAAAAATGCTTTCCACAATTCTGTGGGTATTCCCCTTTAACTAAATTTGCCTGCCGAGAGTTTCATCTGTGTTCAGCTTACATAAATGTCTCCCCTTTCATGCTTCACGACTCACATCATTACCCACATTTTATATTGTTTGCTTTGCTTTCCTTCATCATAGTACTCTACAAAGTTGCCACTGTATTTTAACCAGGCCATTGTGTTCTATGAAGCAGATGAAAAATATTCTTCCTTAAAACTCCTTTTTCAAAAATAAAATAAAACTGAAGAAAATCTTGTTGATACTAATAAGGTCACAATGGACATCATGGACCCCTGCAGCAAAAAATTTGACAAATACTGTCATTTCCAAACCCAAGGAAGTTACAGACCACTAATCCAGGATCAGCCAAATCCTGATTTAAACCTCTTTTCCTTTTGTTCTGCCAACTCAGGATGTAGAAACTACAGCTAGAGCACCCTGGTTTATTTTCATAGCAGAAATGGTCATTGTAGATCAAATTAAATCCTCAAATCACCATTATCCAAAGTTGTCACAATTAGTATTGTTTGTCCTGCTTATAACATTTGTTATTTCTAAATGTCATGACTGTATGAAAGACCTTACACTCAGAACAGATTCTTACAGAATGTTTGAAGGCCTTAGGAACAAATTTAAAATTAGAAACATTACTTTATATCATTCTTCAAAAGAAATAACTCATTGTCAACTGAGTATTACTATTTAAAATTCACTGTATGGTATGGAACAGTATCCTTAATACCATGGCAAGGTTAGAATACTAGGGAAAGAATCACAAACTGAAGGAGTCAAGGAACAAAGCAGGATCTGGAATATCAAAGTGCACAACAAAAGAATAAAAACAAGTATTGATAGTCAAAAAAAAGTTGAGAATAAAACTTATCAGTGGAAGCTGGGGATTAGGGAAGCCCAAGAAAGACTGATTAACAGGAAGAAGCTCCAAGATTTTAAGAGCTGTGTTCAGGTAAGGTGATCATGTAATCATCACTTTTTAACAGTATTTTTTTCCTCCTCTTATTTATATCTGCCATGAAAAATGCTTTGAGCATCAAGGGTCACCATCCCTTCACTGTCCCTTTCCTACTTTGTGCTTTTAAATTTGGACCTCTAATTTATCAAAGGATACAATTTGGCAACTGCTAAATTCACACACACACAATTATATATATACATTTCCAGGCTTAGATTCTTATTAATAATATATATATATATATATATATATATCTCCCAGAT
>NC_058135.1:152980558-153018068 GCF_016433145.1 Gracilinanus agilis
CTCTTTCTCTCTCTCTCTCTCTCTCTCTCTCTCTCTCTCTCTCTCTCTCTCTCTCTCTCTCTCTCTCTCTCTCTCTCTCTCTCCCCATAATGGCCACTGCTACTTTAGTGGATTTTTCTCATATATACATACATACTTGAGTGTATCATAACCATAAGACATGACAGCTATTATCCAGATACTCACAAATTTAAAACTTCATATTTAAAAGCTAGTCACATAATGGTCCTGGAATGAGTATGATTTCACCATGTCCATTGTGAATATGGAGTAAAATTAGTACAGGTGTGACCTGTTTTCTTGGTATCCAAACACCTGGATTCATGAAACTGATAAATTAGCTGGTGATTAGTAGACTAACAACAGGATTCTTCACATTATTAAAATATGCATTACATATAATAGCCCCCTAATATATATTAGTTATCCTTCTTAGAAAAATACAGTTTTAGCACAACATTTCAGAAAATCTATATACTATTTAAAAGGAGGCATATCTGTCCTGAAGCTGACCAAGTTTTTTCTAAAATGTATTTTATTTTAAATTTGTGACAGTTTAAACTACCTGCTGAAATCTAGTATTTTACTATTACAAATTGCCCAAATAAATGCTAAAACAATTTGCCCAACTTCATGTAGTATTTAGATGGGTCACAGCCTGGGTTATTGAAAATTTTCAGAAATTTGAAAAAGTAGATTGTCTGATGTAGTGGCTTCTCTTCCAATACACTCAAACACACATATACAATATTATATGTTCTCTATGTGTATGCATATTTGTATATGTATATTTGCATATATGAAGTCAAATTACATTTACTACAGAAACATGTTCAGTTTTACTCAGATTTTTAAACAATAATTTCTGTGTTTTTAGAAATTCACATTCTTTTCTTACTAACAATCTTGGGACCAAAAGATTTAAAATAAGTAAGAGAAAAAACAGAAAATAACAAAACAACAACAAAATAATACTGTTGGACAGTACAATATGTAGAATGGTAATATTTTTCCCTGCATAAAATAGGGGCAGTCTCCAGATTTCTATTTGGTTTGGCTGACTTCTTACCAAGCTTTAAATATCTAATATGAACATAGTGTGGAAGCTCAATTGTTTTCATCCGGTAGGCAAAAACATGTCTATGCCCTAAACACAAAATAAGGGAAAAGACATCTCCCCATTCTTTCCATTGTGTAAAACAATGGCTTACAAACAAAACAAGAGACATGAAAAAGAGCAGGGAATTAATACATGAAGCCTGACACTCAAATATCCATTATGGCATCCTGTGGGCCATGTGTAATTTATACACATTATTTATTTATTTAATATATTATTTATTTAATATTTATATATTATGGAAAGAATGAATTAACTTATTTTACAAATCCATTTTATGTTTTGTATGATCATGAAATCATTATAATTTTGAGCTAAAAAGAAAATTTAAAACGAGCAAGACTAACTTTAACTAAAAAAAAAAAAAGTATTCATGGGTTTTATTCTTTATGCCACAGTTATTTGTGTATATACTTCCTTTGATCCCTTTAAGAAACAAAAGTCAATTTAACTAAGCCAACTGCTGACAAAGTAACTGTCATTATATGACAACTAATGAACAATCATTGTTAAGCATTTACCATATATATGACATTTTGCCAGGACCTGGGATACAGATTCAAAACTAAGAAAGGTCCTGCTCTCAAGAAACATACGTTTTACTGGAAGACTTTGTTTATAAATAAGTAAATACATGCTTTGTACAAAATAAAAACAAAGTGATTTGTTGTTTTGGGTAAAGTAACTAATAGCAATAGTAGGATTCAGAAGTCCTTTTTGAAAGAGAACGGGTAGTACTAGAGATGAACCTAGTAAGGTATTAAATGTTTCAGGAGACAGAGGGAAGTTTTAAACTGTTTTTTTTTTGTGACTAAATTTAGCCATTGCAATTATTCAAAGTTCATATACATTTTTGTGTTGTTTTTGTTTTCATTATCATAGTCAGAATGTACAATGTTTTCCTGATGATATTTTCTTTGCTCGAAATTGGTTTTTAATGTCTTTTCATATTTCTTTGATTTCCTCAAAATTTCCATCTTATTTTAATAATTATTATGTGAGAATAAATGTTATATAATTATGTTATATGCTATGATATAATCATATCATAATAAATAGTATATCAGGAATATTTAATTATGTAACATATAACAATTGTTCAGTTATTCCACAATTAATTGATCCCAAGTCTGTTTCTAGCATTTAGATAACACACACAGCTAAGAATATTTAAGCATAAATTTATATATATATATATATATACACATATACATATGTATCTGTATATTTCCTTCTTTGTACTCCTCTTTGTGGTATGTACCGGATAACTAGCTATTCGATAGGGAAAAAATATTCAACTTGGATGCTGTAGCATTTAACTGAATCTCACATTGGTAAATGTTGAATGATGTGCAGGTGACTCATTTTTATTCCAAAACTAAATCTATACTGATCAGAGACTAGAAATACCCAATATTGTAAGATAGCTAAGCTAATATGCTATGGGTGGAGCTGAGAAATTGGTCTAAGTAGTCCAAAATATACTGGTTTTTTTTTTTTTTTTGCATAGCTAGTTATCCTTAGTTCTTTCTCTGGAGGTGTATAGAATTCTTTGTTGTAAGTCCCTCAGAATTGTCCAGGATCATTGTATTGCTGTTAGTAGCAAAATCTATCACATTAGATCATTCTACAATGTTTCAATACTTATGCACAGATCTCTTGATTCTGCTTATTTCATTCTGCATCAGTTCACATAGATCTTTCTGGCTTTTTCTGAAGTCCTGTTCATCATTTCTTATAGCACAATAATATTCCGTCACCATCATATACCATACTTTGTTCAGTCATTCTCCAATTGAGGGACATCCTTTTATTTTCCAGTTCCTTGCCACCAAAGAAAACAGCTCTACAAATTTTTTGTACAAACAGAGCCTTTCACATTTAAAAAAAAATCTCTTTGGGATACAGACCTAGTAGTGGTATTTCTGGGTCAAAAGGTATGTATTATATTAAAGCCTCTGTGGCATAATTCCAAAATGCCTTTCAGAATGGTGAAATCAATTCACAACTCTACCAGCAATGCATTATTGTCCCAATTTTGCCATATCCCCTCCAACATTGATTATTTTCCTTTGAAAATTTTCCAATTCTCATATTGCCATTCTGCTAGGAGTAAGGTGGTACCTCACAAGGGTTTTAATTTGCAATTCTTTAATCAAGAGGGATTTAGGATATTTATATATGATCATTGATGACTTTATTTTTTATCTGAAAACTGCCTGTTCATATTCCTTGAGCATTTATCAGTTGGGAATGGCTTTAATTCTTATAACTTTGACTTAGCTCTTCATATATTTGATAAATGAGACCTTTATCAGAGAAATTTGTTATAATTTTCCCAATCTGTTGTTTCCATTCTAATCTTGGTTACATTGTTTTTGTTGGTACAATTTTTTTAATGTAATATAACCAAAATTATCCATTTTACATCTTGTAATGTTCTCTATCTCTTATTTGGTCTTAAATTCTTCCCTTTTCCAAAGATCTGATGTAACTTTTTATGTTTAAATCATATTCCTATTTTAATCTTATCTTGGCTTAGAATGTGAGATGTAGATCTAAACCTAATTTTTACAATACTGTTTTCTAATTTTCCCAGCAGTTTTTGTTAAATAGTGAGTTCTTATCCCAAAAGCTGGGATCTTTTGGGTTTATCAAACACTAGATTGCTGAGGTCATTTACCTCTGGTCTATTCCATTGATATGCCCTTCTATTTCTTAGCTACTATCAGATTAGTTTGATGGTTACTGCTTTATAGTACATTTTAAGATCTAGTACTGCTAGGCCACCATTTTTCACATTTTTTTTCATTAGTTTGCTTGATATTCTTGACCTTTTGTTCTTCCCATTTAGCTTTGTTATTTTTTTTTAGTTCTATGAAATATTTTTTGGTAGTTTGATAGATATGGCACAGAATGAGTAAATTATTTGTGTCATAAAAAGAATTTGGTAGGGCTCATTCATTACAGCATTGGGATTAATTGTTCTTTAAATGTTTGATAGAATTCACTCATGAATGCATCTGGCCCTGGGGATTTTTTTTCTTGTGGAGTTTATTGATAGCTTGTTAGATTTCTTTTTCTGACATGTGATTATTTCATTATTATTTTCTCTTTTGTTAGTCCAGCCAACATATTTTTGTAAATATTCATATATTTCAAATACATTGTCATATTTATTGTCATATAATTGGGTGAAATGGCTTCTAATAATTTCCATAATTTACTCTTCATTAGAGGTGAGGTTGCCCTTTCATTTTTGATACTGGTAATTTGATTTTCTTCTTTTTTTTATAATCAAATAAGACACTACTCTATTTTATTTGTTTTCTTTTTCATAAAATTCACTCATAGTCTTTTTTAATTAGTTCAATAGTTCTGTTACTTTCAATTTTATTAACTTCTTTGATTTTTGGGATTCCAATTTTGTCTAATTTGTTATTTTTTCTAGTTTTTTAGTTGCATGCCCAATTCATTGATTTCCTCTTTCTCTATTTTGCTGATTTGCATTCAGTGTTATAACTTTTCCCCCCTAAATATTGCTTTGCTATATCCCATAAATTTTGATATGTTGTCTTGTCATTGTCATTCTCTTCAAAGAAATCAGTGATTGGTCTTATGATTTGTTCTTTGACCAACCTATTTAGAAGAATTAGATCATTTAGTGTGCAATTGATTTTTAATTTGCTTTTTCATAAACCTTTATTGCTTATAATTTTTATTGCATTATGATCCAGAAAAGATTGCATTTATTATAGCATTTTTGCATTTGGTTTCCCTAATGCATGGTCAGTTTTTATGTATGTACCATAGGCTGCTGAAGAAAAGATATATTTTTATCCATATTCAGTTTTCTCTAGATATCTATTAAATCTAACTTTAAAATATTTCATTCACTTAATTCTTTCTAGTTTATTTTTTTGGTTATATTTAAATAGTTCTGATGGAGGACATTTGAGGTTCCTTACTAGTATAGTTTTAATATCTATTTCCACCTTAAACACTTTAGTTTCTCCTTTAAAAGCCTTGATGATATACCACTTTTCAATATATATTAAGTACTAACATTACTTCATTGTCTATACTACTATTTATAAGGATGTAATTATCTTCCTTATCTCTTTAAAGCAGATCTATTTTTTGCTAACTTTGTCTAAGACCTTGATTGCTACTCCCACTTTTTTATATCTCAGTTAAAGCCCAATAAATTCTGCTCCAACTCTTTACCTTTACTGTATGTGAGCCTACCTGTCTTAAATGTATTTCTTGTAAACAACATATAGTTGGATTCTGGTTTTAATTCATTCTGCTATCTGCTTCTATTTTATTGATGAATTCATCCCATTTACATTTATAGTTGTGATTACCATATGTGTATTCACCTCCATTTTGCTTTCCTCTTTTAATCCTGTCCTTTCTCCTTTCCCTCTGTCCCCCAACACCAATGTATTGTTTTTAATCCATCTCCCCATTCCCTCTTCCTTATATTACTCCTCTTCCCATTACCACCCTTCTTAATCCTCTCCTACTTCTCTATAGGGTTTTTTAAATACCACCACCAACTTTTCCCTTCCTTGTATTGCTGCTCTTCTCACCACACCCTTTCTTATTCTCCTTTTCTCTGGGGCAAGATAGGATTCTGTACTCCAGTGAATTTGGCTGTTATTTGCTCTCTGAGCAATTCCAATGAGAGTAAAATTTAAGCACTACCATTCACTACCCTCATCCTCATCTCCACTGTAATAGCTTTTTCCTCATTTTGCCTCTTTATTTATTACAATTTATACCACTTTACTTCTCTTCCCATTTCTCATAATACAATCCTCTTTTTCACCCCTTATTTATTTTGTATAATATCCTAAAAAAGCTTAATACCACACCCTCTGTCTATGCACTTCTTCTAACCAGTATGATAATGGTTACAATTCTGAAGAGCTATGAATACTATCTTTCCATATAAGAATATAAGCATTTCAGCCTTATTGAGGTTTTTCTTTTAATTTTCTTAAAATTACAATTCTTAAAATTCTCTTAATTTTTTTCTCTTTTTATTTTGATATTTAGACACCAAATTTTCTATTTAAGTCTGATCTTCTCTTCAGGAAAGTTTGGAAATCTATTTTATTAAATGACTATATTTTCCCCTGAGAGAATATAGTCAGTTTTGATGGGTAGTTGATTCTTGGCTATTAACCTAGTTCCCTGGCCTTCTGAATTAACATATTCTAAGCCTCTGGATCCTTCAATGTGGAAGTTGCCAGATTCTGTGTAATTCTGAGTAGGGCTCCATGATATTTAAATTGTTGCTTTCTGGCTAATTGCAGCATTTTCTCCTTGACCTGGTTGCTCTTGAACTTGTCTATAACATTCCTGGGACCTGTCATTTGGGAATTGACTGCAGGAGGTGATTTGTGGATTCTTTCAATCATCTTTCTTATTTGATTTTTTAATTACTTTTTGAGTTCTTCCAGAGCTGGAGGCCAATTCCTGTTTTTCTTTGAAGTTTTGCATGTGGTTGCTAGGATTTCATCATCCCCTAGTGACTCTGCCCCTTGCTCTTTACCTTCCTAGAATTTTCCTATGGTTATGTATTTCTTTTGGTGTTTGATCATTTTCTCAGATGATTTTTTCTGTGGACTAGGAGTTCTGTAAGTTGATGATTCTGCCTCTTTTGATGATGACTTGCAGGACTCAGTACAGTAAACTATTTTACCCTGGGGCTAGAGCTTCGCCACAGTGAAGGCTTGAAAGTATCAAGTGCTATGGATTTCAGGACCTCACTATAGGGTGGAGCTAGTGCTTGAAACTTCAAGGGATGGGTGTGGGATGTGGAGTACTCTATTGTTGGTGTTGGCAGGGTCCTGGGATTCCAGATTTGTTCTATGTCCAAGTTTGGAACCTGGAGCAGTAGGTGGGGTGTGGTTAGACAGCTCTCTTCTGTGTGCAGTTTTATTTCAGGTTCCCCTTTATCCCATGAGAATCTACTTTCTCTGCCTAGTTTTCAATCTGTTTTTTGCCTGAGAGCCCCCTTTCTCTATTTTATTGTTGGCTTTTGACTCCTATCATTTTGAAGTGCTTTTTAAAATTGGTTTGGAAGGATGCTTAAAGTGGTTTCAGCTTTCACTACTAGTAAGTTGCCATCTTGGCTCTGACCCAGTAAAAAGGAAATAAAGCCATTATAGCTTAATAATGATTATTTTTGTCTAATTAGTTTTCTACTTCTCTGTATAATTTTTTTTACAGATTCTTGATTAAGTTCAGTTTTCAGGGATGACTATGTTTCTATATATGTATTGTCATCCCTGAAAACTATACTCAATGATGAATCTGTTAAAGAAAGCTATTCCATTCACGTAATTGCCTTTCTGTACAGATCTCTCTTGGATATCCTTCACTCTCTTTTCTTCCACATTCATTATTTAACTTGGTAAGCATATCAAGAATTAATTTGAATCACTTAAGCAGTTAATCATTCAATCAATGGATTTTAAGAACCAATCATATACCAGCCATAGTGTTGATTTTTAGTCAACTAAACCTACTCCGAAGGCATTTACATTATATCATGGGAGAAACCATGTAAATATTTAAGTATATGCAGAATATATAAACTTAAGAAACAAATATGAAGCTTAAATGAAAGGTAGTTTAGGAGAGAGGAAACTTAGAGTTGGGGGAACATTAGGAAAAGCTTCGAATAGTAGAAGTAGTGCTTAAGCCAAATTTTAAGAGAAAAGAGGTGGGAGTAATTCAGGGATAGGGAGGAGTGGTTGATTTGTGCAAAGTCATGAAGATAAACAGAAGGAAAGTCAGTTTTGCAGGACTGTACAATGCTTGAAGGGGAAGAAATGCATAGTAAAATAGGAAAGAAAGATCGATTTCAGATTATGAAAGATTAAAAAAAACAGACAGGAAAGTTTATATTTTGTCCTAGAGGCAATCAAAAAAGTGGACTTTATTTTATAGAGAAGTATCAGCCTAACTCTTAAAGAAAATTACTTTGGGTAGGGATCTTTGCTTAATCCTAAAAACTCTCTTTGGAGAAGAATACTATTAGATATGTTCTAAAAGAAGAGTATATAGATTCTTCTCCCATCTTGACTTCTCCTTAGAAGTTCATTTTTTTTCTTTTTTTTTTTAAACCCTTACCCTCCGTCTTGGAGTCAATACTGTGTATTGGCTCCAAGGCAGAATAGTGGTAAGGGTAGGCAATGGGGGTCACGTGACTTGCCCAGGGTCACACAGCTAGGAAGTGGCTGAGGCCAGATTTGAACCTAGGACCTCCTGTCTCTAGACCTGACTCTCAATCCACTGAGCTACCCAGCTGCCCCCTAGAAGTTCATTTTTTAAAAGCATTAAAACAAAACAAATGATCATCTTTAAGAAATTTATTTTGTATAAAATAATCATAACAATAGATGAAAGGAAGTATATGTGTAAATATATATATTATGATTTCAAAACAGTTTTTAAAATATAAAGGAATTCTGCCAATAAATATTGGCACCATGTAATAGTGTCTTTAAAAACTTCCTAGGGAAATTTTTTTATATAAGGCATATGTTAAAATATTTATATTTTGTTTTATAAAAATCAAAAGAATTATAATTCAACAAACATTCATTAAATTCCTAATATATGAAATGAATGTGTTATGCTGAATTTAAAAGATAAAAAATGAATTAAATATTATTTTTGCCCTCAAGGAATTTACAGTCTTAAAGGGTTTGTTTTTGTTTGTTTTTTTTCTTTATTTTCCCCCCTCAATATTGATCTTATCCTTCAGAAGAATTCAGAGTTAGCTATTAAGGAGCTGTCCTCCCACTCTTTCAAATTCACAACATAGTTATCTTCATTGAATTTTCACTCTCTCAACCTCTCTATTCAATCTGTTGCTATGACCTATTGATTTTACCTTTGTAATATTTCTCCTTTACACACCTTTCTCTTCTCTAACATTGTCATTATCTTGGTTCAGGCCCTCATCGCCTGACACTGGAATACTGCAATAACTCTGTTGGTTGTTTTCTTTACTGCCATCCATCCTTTGCTTAAGTATCAAAGTGATTTGTCTAAACCTCAGGTTTGACCCTCCCTATTCAACCAACTCAAGATGCCTCCTGTCATATATAGCATCAAATATAAAATCCTCTCTTTGTTATTCAGATACTTTCATAAGTTTTCTCCTTCTACCTTTCTAGGCTTCTTACATCTTTCACTCCTTTTCTCTACTCTTACAATCTTCCCTTCCCCTGCCTCCATCCCACCACGAACTGGATTTTGATGACCCAGTCATGCTGGACTTATTGCTCTTTGCACAAGATAGTCTACATCCTGACTGGGAACTTTTACTAGTTGTCCCCTACACTTTAAATTAGATCTCTCTTCATATTCACCCCTGACCTCTGTTGCTTCCTTCACATTTTGCTTATTTCTCTAGAGTTCTTTCTCTAGAGGTGGATATACACAAGTCAATTTTCAAACAATTTTCTGTTGCAGTATTTAATGTTCTCTTGGTTCTACTCATTTTGCTCTTCATAACTTCATATGTCTTTCCATATTTATTTGCTTTTTAATTAACCTATTCATCATTTCTTACAGGGCAGAACCATTCTATCATGATCTTATGTCACAACAATTGATGGTCATCTCTTCAATTTCCAGTTCTTTGCCACCACCAAGAAAACTGCTATAAATATTTTAGAACATGTAGTTTCATTTTCAATTTTCCTTGACCACCTTAGGAAACAAACCTTAATAGTGGTATTGCTGGGTCAAAAGGTATACACAGTTTTATAACTCTCTGTTTATAATTCCAGATTGCACTCCATAATGGTTGGAACTTAATCATTTTTATTTTTTGTTCCTTTCTTCTGTTAATTATCCTGAACTTATAAGACACAGAACTGTTTAGTATATAATTCTTTTACTGTTGTCTCACAAATTAGACGATGAGCTCCTTGAGACCAAACACTGTCTTCTGGATTTTTTTTTTAAATCCCTAGAGCTTAAATCAAAGCTTGGTACATAGAAAGTATTTAATGAGTATTTATGAGTGAATGACTAACTGCTCCCTTTCCCCAGTGTTGTTTCTTGGACAGAAACAAAATTAATCTCAAAGGCACATTAACAGATACATACTCAGATATTAGATAATAGAATTGGGATTTTTCCAAGAACCAATGTTCTTGATCTGCCTAGCCTCTGAATCAGGTCTGAGGGTTCCTTATAGCTGTCCCCAAAATATACTGACTACTGTTTTCCTCTCCTACCTCCCCAGGAATTCAACGAAAAGATAGTTTCCTTTGGGATGAAGACATTGGCATGGGGAACCTAGGAAAATAAAGGTTCTTATATGATGAAGTGGGATATGATTTCAAGATTTCCGAGACTGCATTGCTTTATTCAGTCCATAGTCCTGCTTAAGTTTCTCTCCATAGAATTGAAGTTCCCCTACTTTGATTATCTGTCCAAGTTTCTGTCATTAGATTAATGTAATTAGAAACCTATGTTCAAAGAGATGCAACAGAAAAATCGCCCTGCTTAAAGGTAATACATCAAACCTTTTAGACTGTCATCAAAACATCTTCCAGGACATTGGGAGCATGTTTCCTTGGTTTTTCCCTTTTTTTGGCTCATCAAGGAATAATTGCTCTGTAAATTATATCTTTCATGTTATCTTAAGTGGTGCCAAACAACAACAAAAAAGAAAACATTATAGACTGTCATTAATAAGATCCATACCTACCCAAGAGCCCTGAACCAGTTTCCAAGGAAGAAAAACCAAGTGAATAGAAAATTTATATTTCCTTGGTTATTATATGGACTTGAATAATATATGGTATTATAATAATCCATCAATACAATATTCATTCATCTGTCAATCTTGGATAGAAAGAGTAGATAGAAAATAATTGAGGCCTAGGATTGAATAGAATAAGGAGTAGACTAAGATGCATTTGGAAAATTACCCAAAACTACTGTTATTATAAGCTGATTCCAAACCCCAAAGCCAATGTGTTCAATCCCATTATTCTTCTATTATTGTATTTCTAGTTATGAAAGCATGTGACAAAGAAGGCAAACGAGAAGTACAAAGTCAGCTTAACTAGGTGTAGAATAATATCAATTATCAACTTCATAAAAGAAGAGGCCTTCATTGTATATATATATATATATATATGTATATATATATATGTGACTGGAGAAAGAAATGAAACAAGTATATAAAATTTTTAAAGGATTTTTGCAACAAGAAAATGCAGCTAAAATTAGAAGGAAATGAGGTAAGAGTAAAAAAAAATACTTTTTCAGGAATTTGCTCAGGTAAAGGTATCATTTTTTAGATAGATAGAGATCTGATCAAATAAATAAGAATAAAACCTTTTCCAGAATTATTCAATGGATAAAAGATATAAAGGGGAAATTTTCAAGGAAAGAAATCTATTTTTTAAAGAGTTTGCATATGTTTACTTTTTTCTCAACCTCTCCTGTTGCTCCTGTTTTTTTTTTTGTTTGTTTGTTTGTTTGTTTGGTTTTTTGTTTTTGCTCTTTTTCTGTAAGCTTTGAATCTCACTGCCAGGGCTTAGAGCCTCCAAAGTTGATGTGTGGTGCTTTTTTCTATAGTGTAGCCAGGCCCCCGAGAATTCAGAGATTGTCCTCGTTCTAGCTCTGCCTCTGGTGTGGCAGGTGGACGTGGGATACAGTTTGGCCCCCCATAACATGGAAATTCCCTCTCACTGCCTACTTTTGATGTCGTGTCCAGTGGAAGAGCCCCTTTACTCATCTTGATTTGACTTCTATCCTTTTGTGACACTTTGTAATGATCGATTTGGAAGTAAATTCAGAGCAGCTTTAGAAATTTCCTGCTACAAGACCACTATCTTGGTCCTGCCCCCTCCCTAGATATCTAAATAATAGTGATATTATTAGAGACATGTAAATTTTAGGAACTTTAATGTTCGTCTCCACGCTCAGAGACGGGCAAATTTATTAAAAACAAAAAAGAACAGAAAAATGATAAATGTTGTAGGGGCAGTGGGAAAACCATAATACTAATGCATTCTTATTAGTCTTGTGAGTTGATTCTCCAGTCTTTGAAGCTAACTGGAATGATACACCAAAAGTTATTAAATTGTACAAATCTTTGACTTAGTGATACCAATGATAATAAAGATTTATTCCCCTAAGCAGGTCCCCAAAAGAAGCTTTTTCTCCATACATACTCACATATTCATAGTAGCATTTTTTTGTGGTAGTAAAGAATTAGAAATTGAGGAGGTTTCCATCATAAATATATTACACAAGCGGATTGTAAGAAATGATAAAGGGGATGATTTCATGCTTCTAGTGCACAGTCTTCATTATCTTTGCCTTTTGATGTGTATTTCTTCCTTCAAACCTCAGCTCAGGAGCCAATTCCTAATATCCAGCCTTTCTTCCTAACTGCACCCAAAACCCTTATTGTTAGTTATCTCTCCTTTCCCATATATTTACTTTTTAGTGCACACACACACACACACACACACACACACACACACACACACAGTCAATTCTAGACATTTCCCTGTTTAACTTTCTTGACTTCAAGCATTCCTGTGAGTTTATCAATAGCCTCATTTGTTTCTGTATGTCTTTAAAATTATGTATATATATACATATCATATAAACATATATGTATATATATTTACCATTACCTCATTTTTGCTTTTGCATTGGCAACTGAACATTTGCAGATATCTGGAGTAGAGAAAAAACGAGAAGCATTTATGCCCTCAAATTTGTAGAGTGACTGGTACCCTACTAGTTCCTTCACTGGTCTCATTCCCCCTACCATTACACTATAATTTTCTTCCTGTGCATTCATTACATATTTTTATTTTATGCCTCAAGTTTTCTATTGCAATTATGTTATCAAATTGAAGGGACACCCATTTATTGGGAATGGCTAACCAAGTTATAGCATATGGTTTCGATGGAATCCTATTGCTCTGTAAGAAATGACAGTTAAGTTAATTAAAAAATATATGGAGAGACCAACATGAAGTTAAAAAGTCAAACAAACAGAACCAAGGGAATATAATATACAGAAATAGAAATGTTATTTGAAGAAAGATGTATTTGTTGACTTCCAGAAAAAGAAATGAAAAATAAAAATAAGCAAGTGTAAGGATGGGATTTGTGCTGGAAGAGAGTCTCACCTCACAGACTCTCTCTCCCCTTTATTATAACATTGGTGACAGGTTTTTTTATTATTACACAGACATAATTTATGTATATATAAGTATATGTGTATATATGTATATGCAAATGCATACATATTTTTTTTTGTCAAATGATGTTTTCTCTTAATGCGGAAGGGGGAAAGAAGGGAGTTATTTGGGTATTTTAATGTAACAAAAATGTAAAAAGTAAATTTAAATGAAAAAAACTATAATATAAATTCTTCAGGCTCTAAGCTCAAAAGTACAAAGTTAGGGATGTGACTTAGTGAGAAAAATAAAGGTGTTAGAAAAGCTTCCCGATAGTATATGGATATCTGCTCTTGGTCTAATCTAGCAGCTGGCTAGAGACATCAAGGTTGCCAATCCCATCATCAGTTGCATCCTCATAGTTAAAATCAACTATTCTTTCCTTTGTTACCGTATTCTGAGATCTGTAAGGATGTCAAACAGTGCATGAATCAGTTATTTCTGATAGATCATTTCAAGCTGGTGCATCCTTGACAATCTGTAATGCCATCTACCAGCCATTAAGGAGACAGTGTCGGAGGTGATGTGAAAACTTAGAGTTTTCTGACAGCACCATCTCTGAGTCTTTTGACATCACCAACTAAGTTCTGAGTTCTTTCTTCCTTGATTTTCAGAGGCTGGCAAGGTTAGAGAGGTTTACAGCAGTATACACAGTCTAATGTTCTCTCACCACAATCTGACATAGTGGAATGTAAGATTCAGTTTTTTTTAAAAGTTTCAGTTTTAGGCTTTTATTTGTTTATGTTATGGAATTTTTTATGTGTTATGAAAAGAATTAATGTCTGAAACCAATATTTTTGAGATATTGCTACAAAAGGTCACCGAATTCAAAAGAATAACCAGTGAGGAGGGAAAAATATATTTTGTATGTTACCAATTTTAAGAGCTGAATTTTTCAGGTCATTTCATGGTTACTAGTTTAGGAAAAGTGTATATTATCAGAATTAATGTTTTATTTAAATAAATAATTATGCACAGAAAAATGATTTTCAGCAATCCCTAATAAAAGATGACAGGTTTTTGTTGCTTATGGGAATCTAACCCATTATTTCCCAAAGGTTTGATGTATCAACAGTGCTGTCTTCTAGGAGTATTATCTTTACAAAATTTGAAGACTGACTGCATATTGCCTTCTATCTTAAATGTGTACATGCACATGTGTATACCACATTTCTCTATAAACATACATATTACACATTAGCAATGCACATATATATGTATAACATAGAAGGTATACATACACATATATGTGTGTGTGGGTTTGTGTATGTATCAAATGTAGGTATATAGTCAAACAAATACATGCATAGGTATTTATTACTTAATTGTTTACATCTTGTTTTCTCCTCAATATAATATAAACTCACAGAAGGCAGGGACTATTTCATTTTTGTATCTGTATAGACCAGTGATTCCCAAATTGGGTGCCACCGCCCCCTGGTGGGTGCTGCATTGATTCAGGGAAGCAGTGATGGCCACAGGTGCATTTATCTTTCCTATTAATTGCTATTAAAATTAAAAAAAAATAATTTCCAGGGGGCTAAGTAATATCTTTTCTGGAAAGGCAGCCAAAAAAGTCTGGGAACCACTGGTATAGACAGTAGGCATCTGATAGTTTATTGAACTAATAACAAACCACAACGTTTTCCATCATCTTGATTACAGATTTTCTTGAATTATTTTTGTTAGCAAGGTTAAGTTGATTATATCTAAAACAATTTGATGCTTTTAATTTCCATGGCACTTTTCCATACCAGTTTCATATCATATTATCCTTGGCATCCCAGGAGAAATGTTTGCATTCTAAGATCTCATTTTCATTCTGCTGCCTTTTTTACTGACATGGTTACGTGATAACTTATGGGATCTAGCTAGCAAGCTTATAATTTATCTCTCTATAAGTTGAAGCACAATGTTGGAAAGGTCTCTGCTTAAGGCTACTCTGCATTATATCTGGATGTGACTTTGATAAAATTGACATTCTAGCTTCTTAAGTTAAAAATTTATATGACACCTGACCATATCCAATTTGGAGATAAGACATTATAATAGAAATGGGACTTTACATACAATACTCCAGCTTCAGGCTTTAAGGACAAGAACAGTATATATTGGCATTCTAATATCTTTAGAAAATGATTGCTACATATGAGCCTGATTGCCTGCTTTCTGTGACTTGCTAAAGATTTTCAGCATCAAGCTAGGGAAAGCAACAAGGCCATTTTGTCTTTGTTTTCAAGAATGCCTTAAAGGGAAAAAGAATGCTAACAAGTCTTACATTCTTTTTCTGACAAATGTATAAAATGGATGCCAAGAAGGAATTCTGCTCCTAGAAGAATGTTCCAAACTCATATTGGTAGCTGTTACCGCCTTAAGATTCTGGGTAGCAATTTCAAGATTCCCAAGTAGCTAAATGTTGTCAAGTTTGATCAATAAATACTTCCTGGACATTTTCATTTCTGTTATTTATTTTACATCTGTGCTTAATGTTTTCTTATTATTCTCTGAAGTTACCAAAGACAACTTCAAGAATTGATTTTTTTTTTGGTTCCCACAAATCATTTTTTCTTTGCATTTTTAACTATTAAGATATGACTTCATGAAATAATAGTAGCATGCTAGATTTGGAGCTAGGAAAATAGGTTCAAATCAGATTTTTCACACTCACTAGCTGTGCAACCATGGGCATGTCACTAAATTTAGGAGCTTTAGGGTCAGAAAAATAGTGAATGATAATATCTGTATACTCTGCTGTATTGGGTTTTGAGTTTCAAAGAAGGTACTAATGGTAAGGGGCTTGGTAAATCTTAATGCATTCTTTTTATGCCATGGATTAGGTATTATTACTTTGCTACAGTTATGATGACTTTAAATAGCTGACATATCTTTTAAAATTATTTTAGAATATGGATTTAGAACTAGAAAGAAATAGGTGACATCTAGTGCAAAGCCCTCATTTTATAGCTGAGAAAATGGATATAGGTAAATCAAATGACTTGTCTAAGGTCTCCTAGGCAGCACCTAACAAAAATCTGATACATAATATGAATTTAACTACTCTGATTTCAAGTCCAGGATTATTACTACTACTACATACTGCTACCATCTTTTGTGAATACTTCCTTTTTCCAACTTCTTTTGCAATTCATGTATCTTAAACAAAGATAAAGTTACTCTCCTCAGTTATAATAATAACTTCATTTTCTATAATTACTTTGAATATTTAACTAAAAATACTCTGGAGGGCCTCCACAGGTCTATTTTTCTTTTGGGGTTAAGGATAGTGATTGACTCATTTTCTCCTATTTTCTGACATCTATCCTAATTTCTGTGCTAACAATTATAAACAAACAAGCAAAATTGGCCCCCATTTTATTGCAATAAAAGTTAAAATAAGACCATACAACTGATACATGTGACATTTCTTCCATCGCCTTTTAAAAAATGTCTAATGGAGGTATTGTAGCTTATTATTAGTTAAAGGCTGTTTCTTCAATCACTCAGTGAAAACTTAAAAAGCTTAAAGACTGGATTTCTATTGTCTAGATTTAGTCTACTATTAATATAAGCAGATTTTATCTTATCTTCTCATTTTTTTAATCTTTCTTACTTGGTTCTTGAACTCCTTTTTGAGTTCCTTGAGAGCTTGTGACCAGTTTTCATTCTTTTAAAAAGTTTTGATGTGTTTGCTTGTTTTTACTCTTTGCTGTTGCTTCTGTATTTTGCTTTTACTCCATAAAAACTATCGAGGATCAAGAGTTTTTGTGGTATTGCTTATTCCTTTAGCCACTAGTAGATTGGGGTTCCTGGTAATCATTGCTTTCTTAGCTTCTGTTTCACAAGACTTTGCAAGGGCAGGTAGATCTGTGATGTTCTTTGTGTAGCAAGCTTAAAGTATTTTGCCCTGAGTTCTATCTTTCCCATCTTCTGGGACTTGGATTTCTAGCTACACTGTGTGTTTTGCTCTGAAGGTATCTTCCCAGCCCCTGCTGTCTCAGTTGTGGCCAACCTTATTTCTGCTCAAGTTCCATGCTCTGCTTTCCAAGCTCCAAGTTCTCAGCCTCAAGTCTCACTGCCAAGGCCTCCTGCCTTCAGAGCTGGTGGTTTCAGCCAGCCTCCGAAAATTTAGAGATTGACTCAGCCATGGCTCTAACTCTGGCACAAAAGGTGGTGTGGGGAAGGAGTGATCAGCTTTTGCTTTGATTAGTGAAGTTTGCCCCCTCATAGCATGGGAATCGCCACTCACTGCCTACCTTTAACACTACATCCAGTGGGAAAGACCCTTTACTCATCTGTTTTGATGGTTCTGTCCTTTGAGACACTGTAATGATTGGTTGGAAAGAGACGCAGAAGGCTCCTGCTACTACACCACCATCTTGGCTCTCCCTCTCCAGATTTTACCTTAAACCACCATTGAATTCCTGAATATTTCAAGTTTCTCTAAGAACTGAAGAGTGAGGAAATACAGTTGAGTTCTGCTTCATGTCATCAAAATTAATCTCTATTAAAGCAAAGGTTTTAATGAACTTATATCTTTCAGAGGAGAAATACCAAATTGGTTTCCAAAACACTTTGAGATTCTCCAAAATTATTTAAAAACACTTTTTAGGTTTTTTTTTCCCTCAGATTACATTTTGGTACAATTTTCAAGAATAGATTTCTGACATTTTGTTATCCATGTTCTCTCCTTCCTTCTCATCCTTCCTTCTTTCCCAAGATGACAGATAATATAATATAGGTTGTTCATATGTTCTTATACAATACATATTTCTATATTAATCATTTTGGGAAAGAAGACAAATCATTTATACCATAGAAAAATTCTTGGAGGAAAGAAAGCAAAGAATGACATGCTTCAATCTGCATTCAGAATCCATCAGTTTCTTCTATACCAATGGAAACTCTTTTCATCATAAGTCCCTTGGAATTGTCCTACATCCTTGCCTTGTTATTAATAGTCATTCACATTTGATCATTGTACTTTTTGCTGTTACTATGTACAATGTTCCTCTAGTTCTGCTCATTTAACTTTGCATCATTTCATATACCTCTTTCCAGCTTTTTTTTTGGTAATCATCTTGTTTGTCATTTCTTAAGGCACAAAAGTATTCCATTATAATCATACACTTCAACTTTTTCAACCATTTCCTAATGGATAGACATCCCTCCAGTTTATAGTTCTTTGCCTCCACAAAAAAGCTGGTATAACTATTATTTTTGTACAAGTGGGTCCTTTTTCCCATCTTTGATCTTTTGGGGATACAGACACAATAGTATTATTACTGGGTTGAAGGGTAGGGACAGGTTTATGATCCTTTTAATGTCTATTATGTGATGAATAGATTTCTGTTTTGCTAAAGAGGCAGAGGAGTCATAAGATTATGAGTCAGAACTGAGTTTGCATAAAAAATTACATAATAGGTTCCTTCTAAACTCCTTTATGATTTTCTTTCCTGGAGACATTGTGAGAAGGGGCTAATATAAGTTGCCAGAAGGGAAGAAGAGAAGCTGTCCTATTTCTATCCAGGTCACTACATATCTATGAGCATACAATTCCCTCTCTCTTTTTTATTTTTTTCATAATTTTAAGTGAATAAATATTCTAATATAAGAGCACCTAGGAGACTAGAAAAATAAGGAGATTAATAAAAAAAAATAAAACTTGTTCAGCCATTGCCCAACTGATAGCTATCCTCTCAGTTTCTAATTCTTTGCCACTACTAAACTGATGCTACATTTTTGTACAAGGAGGTCCTTTCCCCCTATCTTTGCTGAGAAAAAATAGTTTTATTATTGGGTCAAAGCCTATACAGAGTTTTATAGCCTTTTTGGTGTGGCTCCATATTGCTTCCCAGAATGGTTGTATCAGTTCATAATCCTATCAACAATATATTAGTGTCCCAATTTTCCCACATCCCATTCAACATTTATCACCTTCCTTTTTGTTCATAATCCATCTTATAGATGTGAGGTGATACCTCAGAGTTGTTTTAAATTGCATTTCTATAATCAATAGTGATTTGGAGCATTTTTCATTTGACTATGGATAGTTTTAATTTCTTTACCTGAGAATTGGCTGTTCATCTCTTTTTACCATTTATCAATTGAAGAATATTTTGTATTCTTATAAATTTGACTCAGTTCTCTATTTGAAGACTCCATTTGAGTTCTATTTGGAAAAAACTATTTGAAGTTCTCATGTTTAGAAATGAGACCTTTGTCAGAGATGCTTACTATAATTTCCCCCCCCCCTACTTTTCATTTCCCTTCTAATCTTGGTTGCATTGTTTTTGTTTGTACAAACTCCTCTTAGTTTAATGCAATCAAAATGATCGGTTTCACTTCTCATAATGTTCTCTATTACTCATTTGTCATAAATTCTTCCCTTAACTGTATGACCCTGCTCAAGTCAATTAACCTTTCTGTCTGCTTCACTTTGCTGATCTGTAAAAGTGGATAATAATAGTACCTGTTTCTCATAGTTGTGAGGATAAAATGATATAGTATTTTTAAAGTGCTGTGTACATCTAAAAGCTCTATATAAGTGATGGCTATTGTTGTTTTTGTTGTGATTGAATTACTTTAATTTTGAGTTTCCTTAACTGGGGACTTTGTGTTTCTGCATTCACCCAAAAGAGAAAATGTCACAGATTTGGGAAAATTGTTTTGTTGTCTTTATTATACCTTCTTAGCAAATATTTACTTTGCAAAAGCTAAATTATGTGAACTCTTTGATTGATGTTGAGGAATTTACTAGTTGCTGGCTGATACTATTTGAAACACCAACTTCTCAGGATAATTCCTACAATGTTAAGTCAAAAAAGATTTTTTTCTGCCTAGAAATTTAAAGTACCAGACCAATGTGAATGAGAATTCTTAGTTTAGAGAGGTATCACTACACTTAAATAAAACTCTGCCAAGATTCTGAAATCATACTTTCTTGGAGTTCATAAATTAAGTTCATAAATGCATTATTGTCAATTATCAAATTCTACATACTCAATTTAAAACTCTTATTAAACATTTATTACATGAGGTTCTATTTTTTGATGTTATTATTTCTAATTTCTAGTTTTAAATTGAGTTTCAAATGTGTCCTTTACACTTCTTTCCTCATTCCCTTGTTCCTAACAAATTCATGAAATGTTTTTATGTCTGCTATCTGAGAGTATCTTCTAGTATATGGTAATTAAAATGTGAGATCATTAGTCCTGCCTTGCTTGGTAAATAACACTCAGCTTTGACCAGATATATCTGCAGGCAGCAGGATGGAGTCCTTATAATCCTTTATTGGAGTGAATGGACAATATCACTCTTAACTGAATAGTATCTGATAATTAAACCTGGGCATGTGATTTACCATCATCAATCAAGGAATCAGGGAGACTGAGAGAATGTTGATCCACCTCCTCATTAGCCTCATATCCCTAGATATCTAGGGAATAAGTGAATAATGAATTTCAATAATTATATCTAATGATTCATAGGGAAATGAATTTTTTTCTTTGATCACTGAGAGAGATCATTGATTAATTAATTTATTGATTATTGCTATTTTGACTAACAAATTGATTTTCTTACTAAAAACCAGTCTTTTGGAATTTCTAATCATTACATTAAGATGGTATGAATGAACTGATTTTTTTCTCTTTAATTCCCACATAATTTAAAGCAACAGATGAAAAATCAAGGCCTAAATAATTATGACTGCAGTCCTTCAAATAGAAATTGACATAGGATTAGGGGAAATAGTGATTATTTTAGAGTCTGAGGTTTCCTGACTATTTGTATGATCTTGGGAAATTAATTTGCCTTATTTGTTTGTGAGCTCCTTGAAGGAAATTCTTTTTTTTTAATTTTGCCTTTATTTTCATCCTTAGTGCTTATTGCAGTGCCTATTTCATAGTAGGTGCTTCATAAATGTTTATAGATCATTGTCTATTTAGATTCTCTGCCCTCTCCTTCTTCATTGATGTAAAAAAAAAACTCTCTTCCAGCTGTACTAAAATCCTGTGACAATTTTCTGCTAACATTCTTTTAGAAAATTCAGAGTACTCACTCCTCATCCACAAAGAGGAACCTTTTCTGTTTCTGTAAAACTTGTCTATGATAAGTGTTTCCTCTCCAGAAAGAATGTTTTAGCTAACTGGTATATTCAGACTTCACTCTGTCCTTTTTAGAAACCCATTTCTGATCACATAAGATACTATCTTTGTCAAGAGTTTCACTTTTAAGGAATAATCACAATAGTAGCTGTGTTCTTTTTATCCTTTGAAAAAACCCAGAATGAAAATTGACTACTTTGAATAAAACAATCCTTTCAAAATGAGTATTATTCTTTCCCTTATCATAACATCATCATACATTAAAACTAGAAATATAAATATAAACATTAAAATAAATAAATATCCTAATGATAAATTTCATTGCTATACATTTATGGCCAGGGATCCTTGTCCCAAGGATAGAAGGTTATGCATAGAAAGTTGTGGTCTTCATTGGCAAACTAATTACTTAAATTTGGATCAGCTAAGTAGTGAAATATTTCAGACATATACCACACCAATGTTTTATTTGCACTGTGACAGTAATGGAAACTGAAAGACACTATATAATTTTCATGACCACATACTAAATGAGAACAGAAATGTTTTAAAAGAGCAACTATAATAAAAATAGACTACATTTCACTCGAAGACATTTCACTTTAACCTGTGGTTTCAGAAAGCATTGAGCTAGATTGGATTTTGAAGTTATAAATATACATGGATTCTAACATTTGGGAACATTAAAAAGCCTCATTTGAATATATTTTGTGTTCTTACCAAATTTCACTTTGAAGAAAGGAGAAATAAGATTCCCAAAGTGAGTAATAAGAATCAAAGTTACTATGACATATTTTTTCAAAACTTTAAATATTATGAACATTTTATATTTTAATTGACAGGATAAAATAAGTATAAAAAGGAATATGTATTCTTTCATTAAAAGTGATAGGTCTTTTATGAAGGTATATTTTCAGAAGATAATATATTTTCATTTTATACATACGAGTTTCTTTAAGTTAAAATATATTCCATTGGTTTCCAAATTCATTTCTCACATGAAAGTGGAATGATTTCAATTACATGTCTTAAACTTCAAAACTTCTATGGATCCTTCTTTACCTTGTTGGAGATACTCCATTTATGAATGTAGATTAAAACTCATCTTTTTCTTCTTAAGTAATTCCTATCTGCTGCTATTAGTTGTTGGACTGCTGGGTGGCCCAATGGGTGGGGACCTAATCTGAAGTCAGACAGACTTCTCTACCTGAATTAAAATATGGCCTCAGGCATTTACTAGCTATGTGACCCTAACCAAGTCACTTAACCCTGTATTCCTCAGTTCATTTATAAAATGAACTAGAGAAGGAAGTAGAAAACCTCTATAATTTCTTTGTGAAGAAAGCCTCAAATGGAATCAAGAAGAGTCAAGCACGACTGCATTGATTACACAAAGAAAATCTATACAATGTACTGTAATAATCTTTTTGGGTTTTAAAATATATTTGTGGATAGCATTGAAATATCGTTATCCTTTAGTTTCATTATATGCTTAACCTACTTTATTTTTGCCCTTGATATTCTATTTGATTTGATTTCTTTCACTCAAAAGGCAATATTTTTTGATTGGCATATTTATATAGTATATTAAAAACACAGTATAAAGTAAAGAATAGAAAGTCAGCCTTAGAGGGGAGGAAGACCTGGGTTTCAAGTCTGGCCTCTGATTTATATTTGCTAAGTCACTCTGGGTGAATCACTTAACCTTTAATTACACCAGGTAATTTTCTAAGACAGTAAGTTGAAGAACAGTTGCCAGACCATATTGGTAGATGGGAGTATTTTTTTTTTCTTTGCTTTTGTTTCATTTTGTTTTTTTTTCCCCAAAATCAAGGAAATTGCAATTCTGCACAGATTATGGATGTTTATATGTAATTGCATATGCACGTGCATGATTTTGTATAGGATCATGCAACATTTATGTGATATGTTTACATGTACATATATGTGTTTGTCCATGCATATATACTGTAGTGTATATTTCATACAATAAAGCCATTAATGTACATTTCTTTTTTATTTAATGGGGTTGCCTAATATTTTTAAAGCAAAGTAGAGTGCTAACCATTTCACTCCTTTCTCAAAAAGCTTCAAGATAAAATATACCTTTCTCCAGTATTCACTTAAATCCTTACACCATTTGGCTCTAGTCTATCTTTCTAGATTTATTTCCCATTTCTCTTCCTTATGTTCTTTATATCCCAGCCAAACTAATCTACTAACTAGTCTTTATTCCTGAACATCCTTCTGGATAATCTTCTTCCAGGTTATCCAAATCCCATTTATCTCTTAAGATTCAAATTCTTCCATTTCCAAGAAGGCACTTACTGCTTTATTCTAAAGTTCTTTCCCCTTCAAAGCTTTTAATCATTAGCGTACAATTGATTTGTTAATTAATCCTGCCCTGCCTCAATGACATATTTTGTATTGTATTAGTGGTTAAAGCCTTATTGTTTACCTTTTCATGGGTTTATGTTCTGTCTAGTGATTTAAGTGATTTCCAGATTACTTATAACCTTCTGCCACAAATTCATATGTATATTGTATTTATTTTCTATGTATGTAGAATACAAGGACTTTGAAAGCAGAAACTGTCTTATTTTTCTTAGCAAGTTGTCTGTCATGTAGGTGTTTAAAAATGCTTATTGAATGAATTAATCACCCCATTTAGATTTTTGACTACTCAAGAAAAAGGTTTCCATTGTATACTTCCTTGTATCTCTTTCTTCCCCAGGGTCTAACGCACAATGCTTTTCATATAGTCAATGCCAGAAAAATGCTTATTTCTTCCCTCTTGAATAAATTTTGAATCTGGATGTGTGATTTCATGTGTTTCAGTAACTTGATTATCCTAATCTAAATTGGACGACTGTTTGGCAGTTTAAAGTATTAGGGACTTATCTGTTGTGGTAAGATGTTAAATGACTTTACATTTAATGTAAATAAATAAAATACAAAATAAAATAAATGACACTTTAATGTATAAATATATGTATAATGTAAAAATATAAAAAATAAAATAAATGACTCTTTAATGTATCCAGGAGGTATCAAGGAAGGGATTTGAACCCAAGTCTTTCAACATGTTCTTTGTTTTTCTGAAAAGAATATTAATCAGAAAAAGCAAATAGCAATATACTGAATCAAGTATATTTGAGAAAATAAGAACTATTGTATCTTTCTAAAGGTTTACATATACACATATTATAATGTATATATTATATAATATATACATATAATCATATATAGAGAGAGAGAACGAGAGAGAAAGCACTGTTCCAATGCACTATTAATTTTATTTTCAAGTCAGTGTGTGTGGAGAATAGATTTTTTTCTTTTTTTCTAGCAGTGTCCCATTCATTATTCCACAATAAAATATGAATGCAGTGAAATGTTATGAGGTATAAATATACTGTGTCATTAGTCCTTTCTTCCTTTTCTTAAGACAGAAATGATGTAATTTGATATCTCTACTTCTTTTTAAAGCATTCTGTAAAGAAGTGAATATCATTTTCATTTCTATCCAATTATAAACAAATATAAAAATATAAAACAAATCATATCTACTATTAATCACTCACTGAATAGGGTTAAAACATCAATGCAAAACTTATCAATCTTTCCATAGGCAATAAAAATCTGCCATCAGTCATGTGGCCCTTCCAGAATCAAATACTAAATCCTCTATTTGCCATTTGAAATCCTTCATAAACTGGCCCACTCCTACCTTCCCAATCTTCTTTTACCATACTCATCCCATATAATCTGCAGTCTAATGACACCAGTCTCTTTCCTGCTCTTTGCACAAGACATTGTCACTTTTCATGTAAGGTAGGTGCACCCAATTTTCTCCTTCACCAGGCCTGAAACTAATATAATAATGTCTGGAGTTGCTCTAATGCCTTAAATAGTACATAAAAAGATAAGTCAAAAATGTTGCCTTATTATAATGTGATACTCCTTAATGTTGGTGTCATATCATCTTGTCCAGACTCCTTCCCAGAATTTTAAGCACCAGTAGTCAGATCCAGTTTTCTTACCTTTTTTTTTTTACCCATACTGTTTTTTTGAATTCCAAACTGGTTTTATTTTTGTTGTTATTCCACCATTCTCCCCCTTTTGGACTCTGTGGCCCTCTTTGTGGTTTTCTTGGCAAAGACACTGGAGCAATTTGCCATTTCCTTCTCTGTACCTGTTGCTGATTTTTGATCCCTTAATTCTTTCAAATCCTTCATTTCCATCCAATTCTGATTTACAACCTATACAGTGAATTTCAATACCAGTAGATGCCTTTACTCTAGACAGCACAACTGTTAGAGAACCTACTTCTTCGTCCTGATGATTTTCTTTTTGACTCAACCCCAGGTTTGATGTGCTTGACATGACACTGTGAGCCTCCAGCCTCGCCTGAGCTCTCCTGATCCTCATCCTTTCTCACTGCCTGTGACTTTCTATGTTCTACATACTGGATTCCAGATCCTTTTTTCTTACCCTTACTGTTCTTTCATTGTCTTGTGAATTTTAAAATTAATATCCAATATTCCAACTATTATATTTAATACAATTTATTTATAACATATGGAATAAAAAGCTAGAATACAAAGCCACCTTTCTCAGCCCCCATGCGTGGGAAAAAAGAGAGGAAGGGGGAGGAGATAACAGTACTATATAAACAAATAACCTAAAGATGCATGTAAATGAAGGGAAAAGCATTCTGGGTAATTCAGAAAGGAAGCTTGGGTAATGTAGTCTTAGGGGTTTGAGATATTTCTAACTATATATACTCTCAGCAATGCAATGATCTGGGACAGTCCTGAAAGATGGAGAATGCTATCTTCCTCCATAGAAGGAACTGTCGGAGTCATCTTTCACATCAGTGTATTTATGGTTTTATTTGTGGGTTTTGGTTATGTATAAATTTGCTCTTACTACAATGACTAATATGGAAGTGACAATTCCAAGACAATTAAAAAAAAAAAAAGAAAGAAGAGAAAAACAACTACCAGTCTAATTCCTCCAGCTCCGGTTCAGTTTTTCCAGTTCAGACCTATAACCTGTATCCATAACCCTATTTTGCCTGTCCTGTGCCATGACTGAACACACCCCAAGAGGCTTTAATTGCTAATCTACATAACTTCATCTAGTATCATTGTCAGGAGATAGTAATAACTGGAATATTGTTATACTTACTAGAAATGCTGCAGATCTGACTTAGACATCTCATAGAATCATAAAATCATAGAAATTTAGATGTGGGAGAGACTTAGACACTACTGAGTTCAGCACCATCATTTTATAGGGAAACATTAAGACACCAAAAGATAAAAGTATTTGCCTCAGTAAAAACATAGAGAATATTCAGGGTTTGAACCCATTTTTTCTGACTCACAATTCAAAGCTCTTTGAATCATACCAAATGCCTCCTCATCAACATCAATCAAATAACACAGCTGCACAAATATTATAACCATACAAATAAATGAATATTTCCTATGATCACTTTAAATCAGGGAATTTTAACTTTGGGTCTGTGAACTTAAAAATTTAACATTGAAAAATTCTATTTGAATATAATTGGTTTCCTTTGTAATCATACAGTTCTCTAACTTTTACATATTTAAAAAAAATTTTTTTGGAAAGAGGATATAGGGGGTAGCTGGGTGGTTCAGTGGATTGGGAGCCAAGTCTAGAAAGAGGAGGTCTAAGGTTCAAATTTGGCCTCAATCATTTCCCAGCTTTGTGACCTTGGGCAAGTCATTTGACCCCCATTACCTATCCCTTACCACTCCTCTGCCTTGGAACCAGTACACATTATTGATTCCAAGAGGGAAGGGAAGGTTTAAAAAATAAAGAGGGTATTTAAGTTTCACTAGAGTACTAAAGGATTCTATGATAGAAAAAAGACTAAGGAATCTTGCTTTAAATGGTGAATTACTCCCATTGCCTTTAAAATAAATAGCATGATTTACAAAAATAGTAATTTACTACCATTTTAGGAATATACAAAGTCATCATAAAATAATATTCATCCTTTTTTTTTCAGTTTCTTCAGTCACACTCAGAAATGTGTAAGAAGATGCACAGCACACTACTAATGAAGACTGGAGATTGACTGAAGCTATTTGATTAAGTTTTATAAATATATTCACAGTGTGTTCTAGAAGAGGGAAAACTGGAGGCCTGAGAACCTTCCTAATAATGTGGTACTTAAGTGAACTGGAAGTACCACCTAATTATGAAGCACTCATATTAGGTAGTCAGCTCATCTACAGAACGACTGATTTTACTCTGAATATATTTCTGGCTTTACTCATGCTGCGCTGCCAGCACAATGAAGAAAGAGAACATGTGTTTTGTTTTTCGGTTATTGATATTTGACAACACATTAATTAATCATGTTAAATTGGGACGTAATTTCATTGCAGGAGGGTACATTTTGCATATTAAACAAATTTTAGTTAATTACTTTATGTCACAGCTGCATTGCTGATTAAAATAGAGATTCCCCAAAGTATAACCTTATTCCAAGTAATACAAAAAACATCCCTACGATTTTCATAGAGGTGATACTATACACACACAATAGAATTTAACCAAAATGACAAATCAATTTTACAAAGTGTCTAAAAATGGTCAAATTGAATTTTCGACTGAATTGACCTGTTAATTATGTTAAAAAATTCCATTCTAATATCTCTACAGGTATGCTGCTTAACTTGTTTAGGATAGTAGAGTCAACATGTATCACAATACAAAAAGAGCAGCTATAAATATTTTTGTCACATCCCCTCCATTGTTTTAATTAGCATTTCTCTAATCAAGAGTGATTTAGAACATTTTTTTTTCATATGAGAGATGGAACCCTACTGAATTCTTTTTATGAAACTAATATGGTACTGTTATCTAATTCACCAAGAACAAAAACAGAGAAAGAAAATTGACAAATGGTCAAAGGATATGAACAAAAAATTTTCAGATGAAGAAAACAAAGATGTCAATAATCATATCGAAAAATATTCTAAATTACTCTTGATTAGAGAAATGCAAATTAAAACAATGCTGAGATACCACTTCATAGCTATCAGATTGATTAATATGGCGGTAAAGGAAAGTGGTAAATGTTGGAGGGGATGTGACAAAATTGGGACAGTAATGCATTATTGATGGCTTTGTGAACTGATCCACCATTCTTGAGGACAATTTTGAATTATACACAAAGGGCAATAAAAGTGTGCATACACTTTGATATGGTAATGTCACTAGTGGGTCTATATCCCAAAGAAATAATAAAAAAGCGGAAAGGGCCTATTTGTAAAAATATAATTATAACCATTCTTTTTGTAGTGGCAAAGAATTGGAAATTGAGGGGACATCCATCACTTGGGGAATGGTTGAATAAATTCTGGTATATGTTGATAGCAAGGGGAATACTATTATACTATAAGAAATGATAAGCAAGATTATTTCAGAAAAAGCTGTAAAGAGCTACAGGAACTGATGCAGAGTGCATAAGCAGAACTGAATGAATATTGTACACAATAACAGCAATAACAGATGATAATTATCTGAGAAAAATTGACTACTTTCAGCATTGCAATGATCTGGAATAGTCATGAAAGACTTATGGCAAAGAATTCTATCCACCTCCAGAGGAAGAACTCTTGGGGTCATATATCTTTGGTTTTATTTTGGGGTTTGATTCTGTATAAGTGTGCTCTTACAACAATGACAGATATGGAAGTATCCTTTGCATGACAATAAAAAAAGAAAAAAATTTAAAAAGAAAGCCAGAAGCATTAAGTGACTTGCCCAGAGTCACAAAGCCAGTGCATTCAAGAGGCAGACCTTGAATCCAGTTTTTGCTGTCTTTTAGTCCAATTATTTTCCCACTATATCACATCATCTCTTTCTCATACAGGATTCTCTAACACTTGAAATCTCTCTATCTCTTAAGCTATTACTCTATCCATATATTCACCAGTTTGCCTATTCACCCCAAAACACCTTCTCTGAGGTTTACGTTTCTTTTGATAAATCTGATATATTTGATACATTGATATCCCCAAACTTGCACATTTTACTAATATGATCCTGCATAATTCCCCCTAAAAAAGATACAAAGAGACCTGAGATATCCTTTAACAGTAACCAAACTGCATGATCCTTTGCCCTCTCATCTTTTCAAAATTATTGGAAGATATAAGGCAACAGAATTTGGGTCATTAAGAGGTTACCTTCAGAGGTCATATGGTCATTTCTGAGTAAAAATAACTTCTACACCATCTAAATGATATGACTAATTAGTCCTCCAGATTTTCAGTCCTCAGATTATCAGAGGGAAGGAAGATGAGTTTGAACCATTTCAACCCAGAGGACATTAATAGAAGTAAATGAAAGATGTGGAGAAGAAAACTTTCCCTTCAATATGGGCCAAATCTTCTCCACATCTTTCATTTACTTCTAGTAATGTCCTCTGGGTTGAAATGGTTCAAACTCATCTTCCTTCCCTCTGATAATCTTTCAAACACTTGAAGTAAGCTATCACCACCTTTCTAAAATGTGGCACAAAGATGAATATTAGTCCAGATGAGGTATTTTTAGGATAAAAGGCAGAAGGACTCAGTGTATATGCTATGGATAGTTGTTCCCAAAGTCATCTGAAATCATGATAACTTTTGTGGTTGTCTAGTCAGTCAACAGATATTTATTGAGTGTTTAATATGTGCTAGGCACTGAAGATCATCTTGCTGATCAGTTTATTGACCTGGCAATCAACTAAAAGCCCAGATATTTTCAGAGATGTTATTTTCTACAGGTGTCTCTTCTCCACTGTGTTTTTATGAAATATAATTCTTAAAATTCACATGAAGGACTTTATATAAATTTCAATTACATTCCATCCTATTAGATAGGGCCCCTGTTTCTGGGCTATCAAATAGACACTGTTACTATTTTTTTCATCTTGATATCATCTGCGAATTTTATCATCATTCAGTTAAGGAGTTTTTCAACATTCTGATAAAAAATTGTAGAACAGGGCCAAGATAGATCCCAAGACATTTGCCTAGGGAACAGCCTCCGAGTTAACATTAGGCACTAATGACTACTATTTTCATAGTCTGAGATTCCTTTATTAAGAGACAAAGATTCACATCCCCTAATTAGGGATAAAATATTTGCCATGTGATTAAGACGAAGTGAACATTTTTACATAAATACATTTTTGTCAAAGTATGAATATGAAATACATTAATTTTTTTTCCTTTGTAGGCAGAGAGGAAAAAAAAGTCAGCAGGCAATAGGAACTTAGGAGGGTAAGTGTTGGAAAGATCCTTTTAAAAGGGAAAAGAACAAAAGGCCCATGTTGAAGACATGGGAAACAAAATGTACTGAAGTCACCAGTTGGTCACCAGCTGACCCTGTAAATCTTTATCTGTTCATGATTACATGGAAGCTTTGGGCAAAATCATATGCTGACCTATATCAATATACACTCATACACATTAATTTGAACAAACTTAATGCATTATGCAGGTAAGGAATTTTTTAATAAAATACCTTTGTTTATTTACTTAAGCATTTCGGACTTCATTTTGTTTGATGCATAACTCTAATTTGATCCCTGGAGTGGAAGAGTAGAGGCAAAGGGGAAATGAATTAAAAACAAATCTGCCCTAAATTAATACATTGTCAGAGCCAAATTAGAACATTAACATTTGTAAATAATTTGTCAGAGAACATTTGGTATAGGGTAAGCACATGAAAAGGTACATAAATCTTTAGTCAGATAACAATGAAGACAGATAAAAGGTTAGTTAGGGGATTAAGCAGATAAAGGTTATAAAAAGGCAATTTAATTGCCTTAGATTTTCATTGAATTGTGGAAATCTAAGATACTCTTCAAGTGGAATAAATCTTTACTTAGTATCTTACATTATCATGTATAATAAAGAAGAAACTCTGGTTATCTCTGTTTCTTCTTCATTAGTAGAAGTTGATAATGATTTCTTTATCTTTAAATGACACAACTAAATAGTAAAGTCATTGAATTGAAAAATAATCTAATTAATTTTAGAATAAAAACTCCCTGATTTATTTTTCCTTTTTAGAATTTTTAAAATAATTAATGCCAAAAGATAAACATCATTCTATCTAACCAAATAAACAACAGAGAGGTAAATGTAGATCCTAAAATCATGTATAAAAATAAAATATTCTGGGGACAGTTAGGTGGCTTAGTGGATTGAGAGCCCATTCTCAACACAGGAGGTCCTAGGTTCAAATGTGACCTCAGACATTTTCCAGTTGTGTGACCCTGGTCAAGTCACTTAACCTCTATTGCCTAGCCCTTACTACTCTTCTTCCTTAGAACCAATACACAATATTGATTCTAAGATGGAAGGTAAAGGTTTAAAAAATATAACCTCCCAAGAAGTTTTTTTTATTTTGCTTTCATTTTTGTCTTCTGTTTTTTTACAATAAGTCAAGGTATAAAGTAAAATCAGTTGATTTAGCAGCAACATCTGACAACATGTACCACTTTCCACATCTATAGACTCTCATTTCTTAAATAAAACAAACAAAGCCTTTTTTAGTATCAACACTGGGAAAGAAAGTGTTTATTGTCATTTATCAGATTTTTAAGTATTGCTGACTATATCTTAAAATATTTTAAATAAATTATTTTATCTATGACATTTGTCAGATTTTATTGATTTTAGTGTGGTTATTATTCGTATGAATTGTATGATTGTAGTTGCATGTATAGTTCTATTGTGTCTGCTTTTTTCATGCTATAATCTTTTGTATTTCTCAGGTTTCTATAAATTATTCGTAACTATTGTTTCTTAAATTATGACAATATTCCCTTATGTTGACACAGCAAAAGCTTGCTCAGCTCATGATTTTGTCTCCATAGCTTTTTGGTCATGGTTCCAAATTGCCTTCCAAAATGGTAGGACTAGTTCTCAGGTCTACCAAAAATTTATCAGTATACCTGTTTTCTGACATGATTTCTAGCATTTATCATTTTCCTTTTCAGTATGAGGTAGTACTTCAAAGTGATTTTGCTTTGCATGTCTCAAATTATTAGTGACTTAGAACATTTTTAGAAGTACTATTAATAGCTTTACTTTTTTTACTCTGAAAACTACCTGTTCATATATCTCGGCTATTTCTGGAAATGAAAATAAAATTGAAATGAAGTAAAATATTTATTGCTTCTTCTTTTTTTCCCTATCATTGACCTCTTTTCTCCAAGGACTCATAAATAAAAGCTATGTGTCAAAAGCTATTAATAGTTATGAACATTTTTCCCACATTATTTCCTAATTATTTTTCAGAATGTCTGGACCAACTATCAACCCTACTCTCCAAGTATTTCTTGAGTAATGACTCTTTCTTTTCATTAAATTTGAGTTTGAGAAAGATACTGAGAAATTCCAGCTTCCTGGTAATTCTAAATTACTATTTTTCATTATTTGTCTACTAGGCATGGTAACAATAAAAACAAATCAGAGGAAGAGGATAACATTGATTTTTACCAAAATAAAGGGATATATCCTTCTTCTAAAACATTGTAAACATTCTATTCCCTATATATTATTATTTAAATGAGGCTTTAAGTCTTTATTATAATGCATCCAATCTAACCACAAAATAAGTAATTATGTGTCATTGATAAAATGTTTTAAACAACATAATTTTGAAATGCATCTTGAATTCAAAAGGATGTAATATTCCTTCTTTAAAATTTTGAACCTTTTTCTAATTCATAAGCATATTTTCTTCTTAAAATCCATCTTCTCAGATTTGAAAAAAAGACAAAATATTTGCAATAAATGTGCATGTTTAACGGAGAAGATTACAATAAATAAGCCAAAATGAAAGTTTCATTCTGCATATATAAACACTCTTTTAGGAGACAGGTCAGGGGGGTTGAATATATTTATTTTGAATGGACACTCTTATGCCTAAAAGGGGAATGCCCCAAATGGCTTTTTGTCAATGAGCCATACATTGGTTTTGTTCTTTCTCCCTTTTATTTCCCTTTTATCTCCAAATTGTAAATTTTAATTTGATTATGTTTTCATGATCCATTGGGGAGACTGGTCTCCCAAAGGATCACAGGGGGGAATGCAAAGTTGGAAGATCTTGAATCCCTGAACATACATCACCCAAATTTCCTTTCTGTATTTACCCATAATTCCCTTTTCCTTGCATATACATGAAGGGTGATGCTATCTTTATTTAATTTGAGTTGGCTCCACCTCTCTCTCCCTCTCTTGCATGTGGATGGTATGGTGAATGGGAAAGGTTCTCCATGTTTCTCTAGCTCTCTAATTTAATATTAATAAATCCTTATAAATATCATACTTTGGAGGCATTGAACATTAATTTTAAAACCTACAGTAGTTGGTTTCATTATTATTCTCCTGGAATCATTACTAGTGACAACACTGATCACAACAGAGCACAGGCTAGGAGAATAGTGACCACACGTCTCTCCAGATTATATCACCTTGGAAGCACCAAACTTAAAGACTTCAGAGTTATTTCTGAAAACAACAGGAAGCTTAGGACAGTGACCTCTCCATCCTTGGAGCAGAACCCTTCTATAATGTAAAGTTCTAAATCAAGAAATAGACTGGACAAATGAGAAAAGAACAACAATAAGGACAACAACAAGACCTGACCAAATAAAGCACTATGATGACAGGGAAGATTAAAACACAAATTTAGAAGAAAACACCATCAAAACAGATACATGTAAAGCCTCAAAGAAAAATGCATCCAGAAAGAAATAATTCAAATATCCTGGAGCCATGTCACGATCACATAAGATTTGTCAGCTTTCATTATAAAGGAGTGTAGGACTTGGAATATAATATTCCAGAAGGCAAAGAAGCTAGTATCATAATTAAGACTAATCTTTCAAGAAAAAATGAGTAAAATCCTTCAAAGTGAAAAAAGGACACTTAAAGAAATAGAAGATTTTCATACATTACTGACAAAAAAGACCAGAGCTAAATAGAAAGTTTTTCTTTCAAATACAAGATTCAAGAGAAGCATAACAAATATAAACATTAAAGAGAAATTATAAGAGAACCATCAAGGTTAATATTTATACTTCCATATGGAAACATTATCGTTATAATTCCTAAAAACTTTATAATTATTAGGTAAGTTAGAAGAAATATACCTTGACATAAAGTATGTGTGAGAAGTAACAATGATTTAAAAAAATAAATTAAGGAGTGACAAAGAAGGATACACTGGGAAAAGAGGGAAATGAAAGGAAAAATGGTGAAAATTATATCACATAAAAGAGGCACAAAAAGAAGATGGAGGAGAAGATGGTAGGGTCATAGGTAACACTTGGACTTCAGAATTGGCTTAGAGAGGCAATACACATTGAGTTGAATGTAGAAATCTATTTTATGCTAGAGGGACAGATAAGAAAAGGGGTGGGGATGATAGAAGGGAAGGTGAATTGGGGAAGGTGTTAATAAAAAGCACAATATTTTTGAGGAGGAAAAACGTAAGAGGAAAGAAAGATAAAGGTAAATGGGGGATGTTTTAGAGGAGGAAGAGGGAGGGAAGAAATATTGAATTCAAAATTAAAAACAAATATTAAAAATGTGTTCATGAGTAATTGAGAAAAATTAAAACTAAATGAAAAAAGAAAAAGTAAACAATTGTGTTGCAGTACTATGCAATGCAGTGACCTTATTTCCTTGGTATTCCTCTCATCAGACATTCTATTTCCTTACTTTGTACATATTCACTGGTTCTCTCTCAAGCACAGAATGATCTTCCTTCTAATTCCTACCTCCTGACTTTTTTCAAGTCCCATCTTAAATTCCACCTTCTATAGAAAACCTTTCCCTTTCCTCCTTAATGCACTAGCCTTATCTCTGATGATAATCTCCAGTTTATTCTGTATATAACTTTTCCATTATAGGTAGTTGCATATTGTCTCCGCCAATAGAATGTGATTTTCTTCACTTTACCTCTGTTTCTAATAATTACAAAATTTTCATTCATATTTTAAAAATATAACATCTAGGTTATTATTTTGGAAGGGTAGAAAATTTAGTTAGTTTAATGGTTGTTAGTTTCCCCCATATCAAAGTCAATAATATTTTATATGAGGATCCTTAATTCCCCACTACTACCACCATGTTTTAGGATTTGCTTTAATGTTTCTTTTCTCATGCATAATTTCTATAGGTTTATATCAGGATGCCTTTTACCTGAGTATGTTTTTGCACCTCTTGTACTGCATAGGCAATTCACCTTCTAAGATTTCCTCCAAATATTTTTATTTTTCTAATTACTTCCCATAAAGATTTACATTAATTTATAATATGATTAAAACAAACAAATAAAAAACCCTCTTGCTTATTTTTTAACTTAAGAATTTTAGTGATATTTTATCCAAGCTGAGCTTTCCTTTAATGGCTTTCTTATAAATATTGTGGAATCTTTCTCTTCTTCTAGGATGGGCATCCATAATAGTTCTTCATATTTTTTCTTCCTTTCACTTTCATTTTTTATTTAATCATTATTCTATTATTATTTCTGATGTGAACTTTGTGTTAAGACCAATATCTCCACAATTCTAGAGGGAATGTTGAGAGGTTTTTTTTGGTTCTATATGAATTTTCTGTCATAGTGCTGCTGCTTTGTTAGAGGTTCTCCTCAAGTTTCTCAGCATTGGTTAGGTCAAACATTTCCAAAATTGCAAAATGCCCAGAATGGTCTGACATAGAAGAAAATTAGATCTCTTCCTTCTTGGTAAGAATTTTGTGAGCTTCAGACTCTACTTTATATTTTGTTAACCAAACTGCATACTTATCCCTGTATGGAGCTCCTTCAGCATGTTGCTAATCCCAGTTATACCTTTCTGAAGATTCAGAATAATAGAATATTCCTCACCAATTTAGTTTGATCTCCTTGTCCTGGCTCCCCAGCTTCAGGTCTGAAAAGCAGTCTATGGACTGAATCTCTATCTGGATCCCTCTCTCATGTGTCATCAGACTTTGACTTCCTAGAAAATTGAGCCTATCTTTGAATTTCCCCAATAATTACTAAGACTGGATCCCTCCATTGATCTTTGAAATGCTTTTTTTAAACCCTTAACGTCTGTGTTTTGGCTCCTAGGTGGAAGAGTGGTAAGGGTGGGCAATGGGGGTCAAGTGACTTTCCCAGGGTCACACAGCTGGGAAGTGTCTGAGGCTGGATTTGAACCTAGGACCTCCCGTCTCTAGGCTTGACTCTCAATCCACTGAGCTACACAGCTGCCCCCTTCTTTGAAATGTTTTTATAGTGTTCTGATTTATATTATTTTTCTGACTAATGCTGTATCTTTTTCACTCTCTATGAAGAATTTTGAAATTAGGAAATAGAAATAGTTACTAGTCATTTGAAAATATTAGTAAAAGTTAATTATAATCAAAGAAAAATTAAAATAACTGTAAGGACAATATGCTCATTTATTCGGAAAAATTAAGTCAAAGATAGTAAATTTTGGCACAGTTGTGATGAAATAGTTATACTTATTTATTTGTGGTGAAATAGGAGATGTATAGGATATTTTAAAAATAATTTGGCAGCAAATATACTATAATGACTCTTTTACAAAGTATTTTAATTGTTGAAAATGTTTCAAGAGAATGTTATACTAAAAATACAATATATTTTCAAGTATTTTCAAATTAAACACTGGAAGTAAACTAAATGTTAAACTTAAGAAAAATACCTAAAGATATAGTGGTAGATTATTTTTACTATTGAAATATATAATTTGATTAAATATTTGAAAATATCTTCATGGAATAATTCAAAATGTGAATCAGAATGATAGAATATATAGTTTATTAATAAACAGGAGAAAAATGAAAGAGAATAAATGGATAAAGAACATTTGTGGAGAATTGGAAGTAGTGTCTATAAAGTGAAAATATATCAAATTATTTCCATTAGGGGCAGCTGGGCAGCTCAGTGGAGTGAGAGTCAGGCCTAGAGACAGG